>NW_006203719.1:452946-468949 GCF_000334495.1 Tupaia belangeri chinensis | reverse complement strand
GCATATTTCATTAAGTGTTTACTACAGTGACAAAAACCCTTGCATAAACACATATGTATTTAAAGTTGACCGAGAAAGGAGTGAGGTGGGTATAAAGGTAAAAATTGTAATGTTGGGGACCTGAGATTGGTGCAGTGATAAAATATGGCACTCAGTGAGGCAAGCCCATGTGGGAAGTTTGCCCATTTGCAGGAGACCTCTCTGCGTACGGCTGTGTGGACTGGCTGAAGCTGGGATGGATCACATGTCAAGCCCCTTGGTAGGGCTGTCTCTGTTTCGTTCTGTCTCTCTCGCTTATGGAATAAATAAACTTGCAAAGAAAAATTCTACTATTAGAAAAATGGCTACCAAAGTATAAATATGTGAAGAACATACTAAATTAGTAATATTAGTTAACATTTGCTTAATCATTAGGTACCATATACTCTTCCACCCGTTTTATACTTATTACTAACCCCAAAAAACTCTACAGAATAAGTGCTGTTAATCCCCATTTTACAGACGAGGAAACTAGGATCCAGGTTAATGAAGTAAGTTTTCTAAGTTTACACAGTTGTATTCAGTGACAGTACTAAGTTTAAAAATGAGCCAAGAAAGATGAAAAAAACCCCACAAGGATATTGATAAGCTCTCAAATTCATACTGCCGATAACACCAACATTCTTCTGGATTCTTTTACATTGTTTTTTAAAAATATTTTATTTAGTTTTCGTTCTTGCTGTAGAGCGCACATCCTCACCAGAGAGAGAGAATAAGAACGCACTGGGAGGTTGACAGTGCCGTAATCCCTTCTCCTCCATTCTCTTTGAATTTGGGGCACACACACACACACACACACACACACACACACACACACACGTGTCCAGCATGCTTTTCAAGTTGCTGGGTCTGAGTCTCCAACTGTGCAGTTGGTCATGTGGGATCCAGTCACCTGAAACTCAATGCCACTTGCTGGGCTTACTCTGAGGTTTCGTATGCATTAATTTGTTTGATTCTCATAATCACACATGGAATAAATTCTATCAATATTATATGGTCATTTTGCTGATGAGTTAAATAAACTAAGGTGTGGAGAAAGAAGTTTCCCCAATTCCTGTTCCCAGGAAGTGTTACGGCTAGGCTTTGGACCCAGTTTTATTTTATCCCTTCTGTCTCATTAGCTAGAGTTGGATTTCACGCTTGCTCTAAACCAGTCACAGTGAAGGGGAATGTACTCCCACAACTGGCTTGGGCTCGTCAGAGTTACTTGTGAGTTACGCGGGGCAGAGAGGAACATCTGAACAAAACCATGGATAGGTCTGCAAGAAAGCGGAGATTGGCTACTGAGCAGACAAGCAGCATTGCTATCCATAGTAAGAGGTGAGAATTTGTTACTAATATTAATTTTACTTCCAAAGATGGGATTCTTTTTTTTTTTGGAGAGGTTTTCGCTATAGAGCATGTGCGCTCGCCAGACAGACAGAGAGAGACATAGAGTCAGAAAGCGAGAAATCACCCCCCAGGGGGGATGGTCACGCCGCAATCCCTTCTCCTCCATTCTCCTCTCAGGATCTTGGGCATGCACACACATGCGCCCGGCATGAGTTTTAAGCCACCGGGTTTGGGACGTGAACTGTGGTTGACTACATGGGAGTCCAGCGACATAGCCATTACCTAACTGCTGGTTCCCCCAAAGATGGGATCTTTTGCCATTTGGTGTCACACGGCCAACTTATGAATCCAAAACTTAGTGTCAACAGCTCGAGTTGTAGTCAATGGTCAAGGAATGGAGGAGTGGAGACACACTTGCAAATCAACTTCATGCCCATCTTGAGATGGAGAATGTAAGATACAGCAAATATGGGGCCAGTAGGTGGTGTGGTGATGAGGCTGGACTTCCATATGGCCAGCCATGGTTAGAGTCCCAGAGCTGGAGGCTAGCTTTCTCACTCTCCCTCACTCCTATCTCTCTGGTTACATTTAAAAAAATCATCCTAAAAATAAATAAAATTAAACAATTATTTTTTAAAAAGATGTGTAAATAGCATGATGGAATGGGCTAGGACATAGAGGGGAGGACTATTCGAAGCTGCTCTTAGAAAAGGCAGGGACTCCTTGGAATTTCACAACCTGCCTCCTTTTATTCTTCTTTTAAGGATTTTTCCAATGGTTTCCCTGGTGATTATAAACTTTCAGGGCCTGGTTGGTGTGTCGGTTAGTACGGAAATGACATTATCATGAGGTCTGGGCTCTCCTAGAGGTTACTGTGGCAGGTGTCTTGTTTTGCCCCCAACCTTTTTTCCAAGCTATTCCCCCGCCCAGTGGGAGGCCTAATCTTCCCACTGGCTAACATCCTGTTGCCTAAAGAAAAACATAGTTAGGGAGGGACTCAGGTTTGATGTGAGCACAGGCTATATGGTGGGTGACAGCTTCTTCAAAGAGAGGAGACCTAGTATTAGAGGCATTCTATTACTAGCTTATAGCTAAAGTTAAAATTAAACTTTGAAACACATAAGATTAGAATGCTCCAATATACCTGGTTATATTTCAGAGTCACATCAATAGTTTACATTAATTACAAAATGAAATTCAATGTTAATAATGTCTAAAGATAAAAAAGTCTAAATATTAAAAGCACAATGAAACACACATAACTAGTGAATTGGTGAATAAAATATTACATAAAGGAACTATGGCAAGTAGCCTTTTAAAACACAGACACTTGACTCTATATCCATAGTGAGAGCCATACAATGGATAAAGAAAAACAGTCATAACATCTTAGATTATTCTTATTAGTTATATCATTGGTAGTAAAGTAATTTGTTATCTTGAGGCCCTGGAATGTATTTTGTGGAATGAAGAAATGGGAAATTATGCTGCTCTTGTTGAGAACAGGGACTTTAAGTGTGAAAAGGGGAATATAATATAAAATTATGAGGTTACAACATTTCAGTTCTGAATCTGAACTAGATTTAGCAGTAATTTAGTAATCTCACAGAGAATAATCTTCCATAGAAATATAATTTCCTAAATACCACTTCCCGTGAAGATGAACTAGAACTCTTGGTCAAATTAATGATTTGAGATCATTGGTAAGTAATGTACAATCCAAAGGTGGTATATCTTTATTATTATTATTATTTTTTTTAACACTTTGTTGAGGTGTGGTTGACATGTAAAAAGTTGTTCCTATTTGGTGTATGCACCTGGGTACGCTTGAGACTAAGTACATACGTGTGTTGTCATCACCACCATCAAGGCCATAATCACATCCATGACCTCCAATGATCCCTCCCACTTTCTTTATTGTTATTATCATTAGTGTATGTGTGTGTGTGTGTGTGCATGTGTGTGTGTGTGGTGTGTGGTGAGGACACTTAATACTGGGTATCCCCTTTCAGAACATTTTAAGTATAATAGATCTCCAGAACTTATTTATCTTGCATAACCCAAATTTTGTAACCCCCCTTTTTAGTTGAAGAGATTTTTGCTATACGGTGTGTATGCTCACTGGAGACACAGAGAGAGACAGAGATACAGAAAGGGAGAAATCATCCCCTTAGGGAGATGGCCACACTGCAATCCCTTCTCCTCCATTCTCCTCTCAGGATTTTGGGCATGCACGCACATGTGCCTGGTGTTTAAGCTGCCAAGTCTGGGACTTGAACCACGGTTGACTGTGTCTAGCAATGTAACTGTTATGCCATCTGCTGGTCCCCAAATCCTGTACTATTTGAATATAATCTCTACATCTCTTTCTCCCCTCATAATTCTCTTTACTTCTATGAATTTGACTTTTAGATTCTACAATGAGTGAGATCAGACAGTGTTTGTCTTTCTGTGCCTGGCTAATTTCACTTAGCCTACTGTTCTCTAGGTTCATCCATGTTGTAGTTGGTAGGGTTTTCTTCTTTTTTGTTTTGTTTTTTAGGCTTTTGCCATAGGGTGCTTGAGCTCACTGGAGAGAGAGAAAGAAAGAAATAGAGAGAGGAAAGGTGCAAAATCACCCCCCTCCCCCGCCGGGGAGAGATGGTCCCATGGCAATCCCTTCTCCTTCATTATCCTCCAGGGATTTTTGGCACACATGCACACATTCCCAGCATGATTCTCAAGCCTCCAGATCTGGACTTGAACTAGGGTTGGCTTTGTGGAAATCCTGCACCTTAACCACTATGCCACCTGCTGGCCCCATGGATTTTTTTTCTTTTTAAAGACTGAAACTAGGGACCAGAAGTTAGCGTAATGGCTATGTCGCTGGACTCCCATGTAGTCAACCATGGTTCGAGTCCTGGACCTGGTGGCTTAAAACTCATGCCCGGCGTGTGTGCGTGTGTGCCCAAGATCCTGAGAGGAGAATGGAGGAGAAGGGATTGCCATGGGACCATATCTCCCCGGGAGGGTGATTTCTCACTTTCTGTCTCTCTGTCTCTCTCTGTCTGTCTGACGAGCACACATGCCCCATGGCAAAAATCTCTCAAAAAAAAAAAAAGACTGAAACTATATATACATATGTATTTTTGTTTGTTTGTTTACATTTTGCCGGAGGACATGAGTGCTCACCAGAGAAAGATAGAGAAATAGAGGAAAAGCAAGAAAGCATTGTCCTTGAGGAATGGATACCGCATAATCTCTTCTCCTTCATTTCTCACTTTGGGATTTTGGACACACATGCACATGAACCCAGTGTGTTTTTCAAGCCACTGGGTCCAGGACTCAAACTGTGTGTTTGACAATGCGAAATCCAGCTGACTCATCTGCCTTAACCACCATGCCATAGGCTAGCCCTGAGTGATATTCCACTGTATGCAGATATTACATTATCTTGATCTGTTTGTTCATTGATGGACCTTTAGTCTGTTTCTATATCTCAAGTATGGTGGAGTGAGCATGGGAATGTAGGTATCTATTGAAGATCCTGATTTAAATTCCTTTGAATATGCCTCCTTAGAGTGATCAAGTTGTTGAGGAAGGTCCTTCTTTTTATATAGAAATATTCCAAGTAATGAATCAAGGAGAAATGATATCCTTAGACTACACCAGTTTTACAGCTACTAATGATTTACTGGACCTGGCAATGGTCAGCAATGGCGTCAACATGGCAGGAAGGGAGCCCACCAGGCATATGCCTCCTCGCGCACTACACAGCCCCACCGGTGGGATATTTCTTCCCAGAAGACGTGTTGTGTGAGAAACTGTGTAGGGCTGGCGATAGTTTTCATTTATTTGTTTTCCAAAAAATAAACTGGAGAGACAGAGAAAGAGAAAAAAAAAGGAAGGAAAAGAGAAAGGAAACCTATAGATTAAAAGATACATAAGGGACAGGTCAATCTATTGCATTATTTGGGTCTATTTTGGGTATTAATCCAGACAAAAACTAATGAGAGAGAAAGAAAATGATTGCATTTATAAAAACCTGGAAATTTGAGGACCAGCAGTTAGTGTAATGGCTATGTCGCTGGACTTCCATGTAGTCGACCACGGTTCTCGTCCCGGACCTGGTGGCTTAAAACTCATGCTGGGCGTGTGTGCGTGCGTGCCCAAGATCTCGAGAGGAGAATGGAGGAGAAGGGATTGCGGTGTGGCCATACCTCCGGGGGTGGGGGGGATTTCTAGCTTTCTGTCTCTCTGTCTCTCTGGTGAGTGCACGTACCCTATATAGCAAAAACCTCTCAAAAAAAAAAAAAAAACTGGAAATTTGAATACTAGCTGAATATTAACTTTTTTTTTTTTTTTAAAGTTTTGACTATAGGATACTTGTGCTCACTAGACAGAGATAGAGAAAGACAGTGAGAGGAAAAGTGAGTTTCAAGCTGGAACTCGAATGATGGTTGACCTTGTGGGAGTCGAGTGCCTTAAGCAGATTGTTTAAAAGTACTATAGTTAGATTAAAGGGAAGACATTTCTTTTTATTTAAATTTATTTATTTCTTCTGAGAGAGAGAGAGAGAGACAAAGACAGAGATAAGTATCCTTCTTGAGTTTACATGTCACAATACCCCCCAGTCTCAGCTGGCCTGGATCATGGGCATGTGTGCACCCTTGTGTTCAGGGAGTTCCTAGGATGTGAATCCAGGCCCTACTCTACCACCGTCTGGTCCCCCAAAATGAATTTCATAATTTATAGGTACATCTTAAATTTATTTTTATTATTTAAAAAAATTTAAAAATTATTATTTTTTAATATTTAATTTCATTTATTATCATCATTATTATTTGTTTCTAATTTGACCAGAGAGAGACAGAGAGATAGAGGAGAATGAGAAAGCAACCCACTAGGTCCAGGACTTGAACCATGGTTGGATATATGGGAGTTCAGTGCTTTTAACCACCATGCCCCTAGCTGGCCCCAAGAATTATTTAATTTAACTTTGTTTAGAGGCAGAGAGAGAGAGAGGGAGAGAGGGAGGGAGGGATAGAAAGAAAGTGAGAAGGCAAGCCATAAGCATTGTGACTTGAACCACAATCGGCCATATGGGAGTCCGGTGCCCTAAAGCACCATTCCACCTGCTGGCCACACATCTTAAATTTTTATGAACAAAGTGACATGATGTCTAAATTTGCTTTAAAATAATCGAGTAGATAGAGAGAGATGCAAAAGATACTGTCCATTAGGTGATTATTCTCTCTCTCTCTGTCTCTCTCTAGTGAATACATGTGCCCTGTAGCAAATTAAAAAAAATGAGAAATAAAATTAGATAAATAGTTCTTTATTATTAATTTTTTAAGGAATTATCTTTATTTAACTTTATTTATTTAATTTGACCAGAGTGGGACAGAATGAGAGAGAGAGAGAGACTGAGAATGGGAGAAAGAAGGAAAGTGAGAAAGCAAACTACCAGGTCCAGGACTCAAACTATGGTCAACCATGTGGGAGTCTAGCACCTTAACCACCATGCCATCTGCCGGTCTCCTATTATTAATTTTTTTAGAGAGATTTTTGCTATAGGGCTCCCATGCTCATTGGAGAGACAGAGACAGACAGAATGTAAAAAATTACCACCTGGGAGTTTGGCCTCACCAAAATTCCTTCTCCTCCGTCATCCTCTCAGGATTTTGGGCATGCATGTGCACATGCCCAGTGTGAATTTTATTTATTTATTTATTTTTAAGTGAGGTTTTAGCTATAGGGCACTTGTGCTCATCAGAAAGACGGATAGAGAGACAGACGAAAAGTAAGAAATCAACCCCCTAGGGATGGCCACGCCATGATCCCTCTTCCTCCCTTCTCCTCTCAGGGTCTTGGGCACCCATGCTCATGCAAAGGCATGAGTTTAAGCCACTGGGTCTGGGACTTAAACCGCGGCCAACTATGTAGGCATCCATTGACATACTATTATGCTATCTGCTGGTCTTGATAGATAGTTCTTTAAAGGAAAAAATATATATATAAACACACTTGTGTATGTATATGTATATGTGTATGGGGACTTCAAAAAGTTCTTGCTGGGCTGGCCCGCGGTACAGTAGTTAAGGAAGCTAAATCCCACGTGACCACATGACTCATTATGTGTTTCCAGTCCCTGACCCACAGCTTGTAAAATACACTGAGTGTGTGTGTGTGTGTGTGTGTGCAGCCAAAACCCTAAGAGGAGAATGGAGGAGAAAGTATTGTGACATGGCCATCCCTCCAGGGAGTGCTCTCTCTGTGGCATGAAAAAAAGATTATGGAATAATGGAATTAAAGTATGATTTTTTTTTTTTTGGAGTGGTTTTTGCTATAGGGCATGTGTGCTTGCCAGAAAGATAGAGAGAGACAGAGAGATAGAAAGCGAGAAATCGCCCCCTGGGGGGATGGCCACGCCACAATCCCTTCTTCTCCATTCTCCTCTCGAGATCTTGGGCACGCACACACATGTGCCTGGTGTAAGTTTAAGCCACCAAGTCCAGGACTTGAACCATGGTCGGCTACATGGCAGTTCAGCAACATAACCATTAAGCTAACTGCTGGTCCCAAGTATGAATTTATTTTGATACAAAAAATTATTGAACTCTATGCAAAGTTTTTATTTTTTAAAGAATTATTTATTTAATTTTATTTATTATTATGACTATCATTTTAATTTGCTATAGGACACATGCACCAGAGAGAGACACTGAAAGAGAGTGAGAAATGAAAAAGAGAGGGAAAGTGAGAAAGCAAGTCACCAGGTCCAGGACTTGAACCATGGCCAGCCATGTGGGAGTCCAGCACCTTAACCACCATGCTACCTGCTGGCCCCTATGCATAGTTTTGAATAACACACACTTTCTATGAACTTTTTGATGATATCGTGTATGTATGTATAAAATATATACAAATATAACGTATACGTAAAATACGAAGCTACAGCAGGGAAGAACGGAAACAAAAGTAAAACACAAAGTTCCATGTAACAGTCAACAGTGAAGTCAGCACTAAGTACTCACGGTCACTGATTTTGAAATCTCCTCTTTGAAAAGTCACTTTAATGCACATAAAAGTGACCATTTTTCACTTGTTTATCCATTCACTTGATGGAACTCTGATTAGGAAATTTTCCCTTTTCTTCTTTTGCTTTCATCACCAAATAGCCTGAAAATTGATAAGAGAGCAGGGAGTCCTACATCGTGGGGCCATCCCACCACCCTGACATCATTCCTATTTCATGTTTGTTCAAAGAAACCCTCCTCAGTGTGAAAGGAGAATAGAAGGATCTAATTTCTGACAGCATTGAATGCTGTGGAAACATTCCATTTTCTAGTGATTTCAAGGCCTGTTTATCCCCTGCTGTTTGTGGTCTTTATTAAAAACAAAAAAAAAAAAAGAGAGAAAAAGAACAGAAGAAAGAAAGAAAGAAAGACTACATGACAAGAACATTAAACCCCAAGGGCGGCTCATTTGGATTTTGAAGCCTTTCTTACCCACTGCAGAGACACTTCCTTCAACGTCTTAATAAGGGAAGCAAAGCAGTTTATACGCCTTGGAGCACGTGTGCTCAGCCCAGAAAACCGGCCTGAAGGGGAGAAGGCCAAGCTCTGCCTTGGGTCAACGGAAGCCCTGTCCTAACTGGCTCTTCTGTCGTCACTATTAAGGCTGGAAGGAAAACTCCTTTGAAGAAACCTTTGTCTTCCCCCACCTCAAATTTTGAATTCATCTCATACGTATGTTGGGAATAATTTTACCTAAACTCAATGAAATTCTATTTTTATAGTGTTGAAATAACCCAGCACTGGAAATGGGAAAGGCATTTCTGTAACACAGAGCCATTTTGCTGTGGTGAGCACTGCTCTGCCACGCATTAGATTTCATTTTTGACTGTCATGAATGATTGTTATATATAAACAAATAATTTATACAACGTGACGCGTCAACATCTTAGACCCATTTGCATTCTGATAAGCATAAAGGCAAATGGAAAGCTGGGAGTCATTCTTGAGCTTTTAAATATTCTATAAATAATATTCCATAATATACAATTTTCATTACACTATTTTGTTTTGTAGTTTTGGGGCTTTGAGGTTCTTAGTCCTAACTTGCCAAAATAAAACAAAACTGTGAAAACAAAATGAAATTTCTCCAAATTCTTTAAAGTGCATAGCTCCTATGAAGTACTTTCCCCCTCTGTTTTCTTCTTTATTACTAAAGATTAATAAAAGGGCTCAGGTATGTTCTGAATTTCCCTTTGTGGGACACAGTCATAGGAATCCTAATTAATGACATTCTCTAAAAAATACTAGCCAATCTCAGATAGAAAGAAAATCTTCAATGGTCATGTGTAAATATAATTTGGAAATTTATTTTATATATTAATAAAAGCAAACATAGATAAATAATAAATATATAGACTGTTTCATAGCCTAACGGTTAAAGGAGCAGGATTCTGCATAGCTGAATGTGGTTCAAATCCTGGACTGGGCAGCTTGAAAAACATGCTAGGTGCTTGTGTGTGCCCAAAATCCTGACAGGGAGAAATGGAGGAGAAGGGATTGCAGTATGACTGACAACAGCAAATGCTGACTGGGGAGTAACAGGAACTCTAAATTATCTCTGGTGGGAATGCAAAAAGAGTGCAAACACTTTAAAAGGCAAATTGACCATTTCAACTTAACTTTGTTTTACCATACAATGCAATATTATGGCAGATATATTTTTAATTACCCAGAACTGGAAGCAATCAGGATGTCTTTCAGTAGATGAATGAATAAACTATGGTACATCCATACAATGGAATAGTACTTAGCAAAAATTAAACTAAAATGTGCTACCAAGCCCTACAAAGACGTAGAAGAAGCAAATTCACAGTGCAAGTGAAAGAAGACAATCTGATAGAGGCTGGCAGGTGGCATGGTGGTTAAGGCACTGAACTCCCACATGGCCCATCACAGTTTGAGACCCACACCTGGTGGCTTCCTTTCCTTTAAAAAATAATTTATAGGGGGCACTTTACATTTTTTTTCCAAGTCACATGCCAATTTTGGAAAGTCTCCACTCTTTATATTTTACTTTGAAGACAGTTCTATTTTTATGAATGTTAGTGATTAGAAAGCAAATTGCATACAGTAAGTATCTAATCAACTGATCATTATATTTATCAATTGTGAAAATTGGACAGATAAATAGTAATAAATATTAAGATTTACATATAATGGCTAATATTGCTGATTTCTTTCACCCTTCTCAACTTTTATTTTCATGTGTCCTTTCTGCAGAAATATAGTTGTTAGCTATGCAATATTGATTGTGCATGAAATTAATAGCAATAGTTTCTAATCTAGAGTGTAGGTGGTTTTCAGGTAGCACTCCCACTTGGTGAAATAATTGTTACAAAGATATTATTTTATTACTACTTTTCTTTATAAATTTTTATTTAACCATTCAATGAATTAAATTTTATTTGAGAGTTGTTCCCCCCGCCCCCAGGATGCAAGTGCTTGCAGTGGAGAGAGAGAGACAGTGAGAGGGAAAGTGAGAAATCACCCTCTGGGGAGATGACCACACAGAAATCCCTTCTCCATTCTTCTCCTGGGGTCTTGGGCACACACGCACATGCTCCCAGTGTGATTTTCAAGCCACCAGGTCTGAGTCTTGAATCGTGGTCGACCATGTGGGAGTCCAGCAGTGTAATCACTATGCTGTATGCTGGCCCCTATGAATTAGATTTTAAAAATAAAAGTAATGCATATCTCTAGGAAAAAGGAATTCCAACTGTATGTGGAGGGACATGTGCTGAAAAGGAAAAGTTTCCTTGCCAGAATTCTATTCCCGTTGTGAGAAGTAAGCACCTTTATACTTTCTTATATATCCTTCCAGAGACTGACATTTACTATGAAATATATGTATTTTTATTTATAAGATAATATGTAGTATATTATACATAATATAAAAGATTTCTGCTTCTGGCAATTATAAAATAGGTAGTTTAGACAAACCTCATTTAAAAAAAAAAAAGTTTATGTCATTTCTCCCATGAGTGAGAGAGACAAAAAGAGAGAGAAAGAGTACCCCTGACAGGGTCTTGAACTATGATCAACCTCCAGCTCCAGCCAGCCCCAGATCAGGGGCATGCATGTGCCTGGTGAGCTCAGGGAGGTGTGTCAACTCCAGAAACCTGCTTGGCATGAGAGCTAGCCTTGCGAAGTGCTGCATTTTCCTGCTGTGCCATCATCCAGCCCGGCCCTCCCCACATCCAACAGCCATAAAGCTGGGCAAGTTTTGGAAATCCTCTTGAAAGGAGCTAGCAAGATGGTGTGGAGTTGTGCAGGCAGAACTCTGGATAAGAGTGTTTCACGTGACACTTGGAACCACTTTGATCCCTAGAGATGTCATCAATTCTGAAGATACGTTTCACCGGATACATGCGCTAAAGGGATAAAAGTTGGGAGTTCAGGGTCCATCCGTGAAACTCTTCAAGTTTTGGAATATAGAAATTTCTATATTCTAAGAGTAAGAATAAGCTGGAAATACTGGGTTGTCAGAAAAGTCACGATGCATTTTTGCCTAGAAAAACATGTCATGACTTTTCTGACGACCCAATAAATCAATCCTCATGCAGAAAAAACCTCATCTCAATTATTAATTAAGATCATCTGTAAAAAAAAAATCATCTGCAATTGCTAGTGACTGTAGTATAATTGTCTGCCTCAAGCAAATAAGGCTATGTCGTTGGACTCCCACATAGTTGACTGTGGTTTGAGTCCTGGACCTGGGAACTTGAAACTCACATTGGGCACATGTGTGGGTGTGACCAAAATCCTGAGAGGAGAATGGAGGAGAAGGGATTGCGGCATGGCCATCCTCCCTGAGGGGTGATTTCTCACTTTCTGTCTCTCTGTCTCTCCAGCGAGCGCATGCACCCTCTGGCCAAAATCTCTCTTAAAAAACAAAAAAAGGTAGGCATTATAGAAGTGAAAAAAATACAATAAATGAAATAAGATAATAGATACATTTAACAGGAGATTTAACAAAATTGAATGGAAAATTAGGAAACTGGAAGATATATCAGAAGAAACTATATAAACATCCACATTATAAAGAATAAGAATGAAAAATACAGACAAACAAGAGGCATTGGCATATGTTAAACATGTCTATTTTGAGCATGGTCAATGTGGTAATTGAAAAGATAATTACTTTAAACTTTCCCAAACAAATTATATGACAAATGTATATACAGTTGGCTCTCCATATACATGTTTCATATGTATGGATTTGGCCAACCACAGATCAGAAATGGTGCATTGCTGCTAATGTGTAATGTCTTGAATGGTTATGTTAATACTGAACATATACAGGATTTTTTCTTGTCATTATTTCCTAAACAATTCAGTATAATAATTTGCATAGCATTTATATTTTATTAGGATTTAAAATTATCTAGAGATGATCTAAAATATATAGGAAGATGTATGTAGATTATATCAAAATGCTGTTTCATTTTTTATAAGGGACTTGAGCATCTGCAGACTTGGTATCCAAGGCATAGGGGTCCTGGAACCAATCCCTTTCTGATACCAAAGAATGACTGTATATACCTTCTTTTTTCTTTTCTTTTCTTTTTTTTTTAGAGAGATTTTTGTCATAGAGTATGTGCATTCACCAGAGATACAGAGAGACAGAGACAGAGAAAGAGAGAAAGTGAGAAATCACCCCCTGAAGGGATGGCCACGCCACAATCCCTTCTCCTCCATTCTCCTCTTGGGATTTTGGGCATGTGCTCCCACATGCCCAGCATGAGTTTCAAGCCACCGAGTCTTGAACCACAGTCATTCATTGGAAGTCCAGCAAATTAACCACTACACTACCTGCTGTCCCATGTGCATATACTGTAAATAATATATATATTCTTTTCATAGCATATACACACTATCCTGCATCTTAATTTTATCTTACTTAACAATGTGTTGGGTCTCTTTCCATATTAGCTGTAATGAAGAACTATTTTATTTTATGTTATTAAAAAATTTGTCAGATCAGGGCTGGCAGGTGGTGTGGTGGTTAAGGGTGTTGGATTTCCACATGACAGACTGTGGTTCGAGTCCCAGACCTGGTGGGATGCTTTCTCACTTTCCCTCTCTCTCTCTCTTTCTCTCTCTCTCTCTCTGTTTCTCACTCTGTCCCTCTATGGTCAAATTAAAAATAAATAAATGAAGTTAAATAAAATAATTTTTCAAAAAATTGTCAGAGATTGCTTGTGCTTGCCAGAGAGAGAGACAGAGAAACAGAGAGAGGAAGAGGAAGAAGGAGAAAGCAGCACCCTCCAATGAGGTGTTGTCATGCTGCAATCCTTTCTCCTCCATTGCTCAATCCTATTGGGACTTTGGGGGTGCACACACACACACACACACACACACACACACACACACACACAGCTCCGGGCATATTTTTCAAGCTACGAAGTCCATGATTCAGACCATGCAGGTAGCTATGAGAGATGCAACTCTTTTAAGCACTCAGCCACGGGGCCAGCCCCTCATTTATTTTTCATGAATGCCCAGTATTAGACTGTAGGTTAGAATTGGTTCCTTCAATTCTGGGTGTAGAGAAGAAAGTAGAGTTTGTTGTGAAAATTCTATTTAAAACCAGAAACACTGTCAAATTCAGAACTCTGAAACATAGTTCTGGGAAGAGGCCCTTTTCCTCCTCTGCACACAGAAAATGCCAGGTTAAGGATTCATACCAGAACACACAGGACCCGAACGGTCTCTCTCCTTACATTCCGTTTAAACATAAGTAGGACAAGTCTTAGGATTTTTTTTTTTTAATCTCTGCTTTTTTTTCTTCGGCTCATCTCTACCTGCTCCTTCCTATGTATGTATAATCTAAGATGTAGACTTATTGTCATTGAGCATGAGGATTTTAGAATTTTATGCTAAAAGAAAAATAGCAGTTTTAACATTATTTAAAACTTTTACCTTACTGCATTGGTGCCAGTTCTTTCTATTCTGTAGTTCATTTTTCTATTAGGGGAGGAAATGTCGTGTAATGATCAGGAGTTTTGGACTCCCATAGTCATGGTTCACATCCTCTCTGCCCCCTGACTAGTCATAAAACCTTATGTAAGTCTTCTACTTCCCTGAGCTTCTTACCCAGAAGCAAAAATTTCTATCTTACCAATATCCATCTGATTTTTATTTCTTGGTAGCATAATTACTATTTTATTTGGGCAGCAATACACTTCAACAAAACAGCACATTTTCCAGCCTCCCTTGTCATTAGGTGAGGCAATGTGATTAAGGAAGTGGATTTATCTAAAAAAGAGCTATCTTTCTTTTGTCTTTATTGACTGGAGTGTAGTCTTTTATGTGTGCATGAGAGAGAGAGAGAGAGAGAGAGAGAGATAGAGAGAGAGAGAGAGGCAGGGTAAGAAAGAGAAGCACTTTCAACAGGGCTTACTCTTGCTGTGATCCCAGTCTTTCAGCCCTCTGGCCTACCGAAATCCTGGGCACATGTGCACACACCTGCTTTGCATATCTTTAGGCCAACTAGGCTAGGGACCCACACCATGGTTGGCATGTGGCTTCCAGCTTTACAGTCTAGTCTGCTATTGACTGCACCACAGCAGCTGAGCCTGGAGAGTAGTCTTAGAAGCTGGAACTTCCGGGACCTGCAGTTGGTGTAATGGCTATGTTGTTGGACTCCCATGTAGTCAACTGTGGTTCGAGTCCCGGACCCAGTGACTTAAACTCATGCCGGGCACATGTGCATGGGTGCCCAAGATCCCGAAAGGAGAATGGAGGAGAAGAGATTGTGGTGTGGCCATCCCTTCCTGGGGAGTGATTTCCCACTTTCTCTCTATTACCATTTCTACCCCCCAAGAATTCATATGCATTCACCAAAGAGAGGAAGGGAGCATTCAGCAATCCTCTTTCCTCCATTCCTTCTTCCTGTCAAGATTTTGGGCACAGGCACATGTACTCAGCATGTTTTTTAAACTGCTAGGACTGGGTTTCGAATCAGGGTTGACCATGTGGGATCTGGCTCCATTAACCACTGAGCTATGAGACCAACCCATATTATTTTCTTTTTCTCTTTCTTTCTCTCTCTCTTTTTCTTTTTTCTTTTTTTCAGGTTTTTGCTGTAGGACACATGTGCTCACTAGAGAAAGACAAAGAGAGGAAAAGTGAGAAATCACCCCTGGGAGGGTGGGCAGCCAAGCTGCAGTTCCGTCTCCTCTATTCTCCTCTCAGGATTTTGGGCATGCATGTACATATGCCTAGAATGATACTCAAATTGCCAGGTCCAGGACTCTAACTGCTGTTGGCCATGAGGGAATCCAGTGCTCCAACCACTACGACCCCCAGCCCATCATTTTTCTCTTTTTTTGAGAGGTTTTTGCTATAGGGCGCATGCGCTCGCCAGACAGACAGAGACAGACAGTGAGAAATCACCCCCCGGGAGGATGGCATGCCACAATCCCTTCTCCTCCATTCTCCTCTTGGGATCTTGGGCACACACTCACACGTGCCCGGCGTGAGTTTAAGCCACTGGATCTGGGACTCGAACTGCAGTTGACTACATGGGAGTCTAGTGACATAGCCATTACGCCAACCGCTGGTTCTGAAAA
>NW_006203719.1:442187-452853 GCF_000334495.1 Tupaia belangeri chinensis | reverse complement strand
TCACCCCCCAGGGGGGATGGTCACGCCGCAATCCCTTCTCCTCCATTCTCCTCTCAGGATCTTGGGCACGCATGCACACGCGCCCAGCGTGAGTTCTAAGCCACCGGGTCCGGGGTGAGAACTGTGGTCGACTACATGGGAGTCCAGCGACATAGCCATTACACTAACTGCTGGTTCCCCATAATTTTTTATATTAAAAAATACTACAAAGTCTGAAGGCAATTCATGAATTTCTTTGTTCATTTATTCATTTATTTATTCATGTTTCAGTATCAAGCAATTTATGAACCCCTAATATTCATAAAGCAATAGCTATGAAACTATTTCAAAATATATCCTCTAGGGTCAGCTGTGTAGCACAACAGTTAAGCACGGTGCCAGAAAGCCAGACCCCACCAGGCTTCAAGTCCTGAGCTCTAGAAGTTTGAAAAACATGCATATGCCTAGGATCCTGATATGATGGAAAATTGAAGGAAAAGGAGTACAGCGTTTACCAGATCCCAATGGGGAATGATTCCTCTTTTTTTCTTTTACTTTCTCACTCTCTCTTATGCATACACAAGCCCTTTGGCATTTAAAGAAATTTTATATGCAAGCAGATGGAATGGTGGTTCAGGTATTGGACTCCCCCATGGCTGACTGCAGTTCAAGTCCCAGACCTGGCAGTTTGCTTTCTCACTTTCCATCTCTCTCTTTCTCTTTGTGTTTCTCTCTCAGGTGAGTGCATGTGCCCTATAGCAAATTAAATAATAATATTAAATAAATAATTCTTTGAAAAAAGAATTTCAAAATATACCATTGAATATATGTATAGTTTTCTAAGAAGTTTACATTGATGAAATCGGACTAATATGGGCATGTAGAATGATTCAGTTGAAGGGCCAGAGTGACTCCATTTTGTTAAACCTACTTTTCTGAGAATTGGCACCATTTCAAGGAGGTGAGCCAATCACGTAGGAAAAGGTCACAAGACTATCACCCTACTGGGGCTGGCCAGTGATAAGAAACAAAGGAAATACCAGAGACCTGAAGTAACTTGCCAATCAGTAAAAGACAAGTATGTTTCTTGAAATCTACAGCCAATGTGTAGCTGCCTGAGTGCATTCCTCAGCACCCCTTGACCTCCCCCCACAACAGCTAAATAAAAACACAGCCCAACTAACACTGGGGCTCTCAACTCTGACCCGCTGTGCCAGTAAGATTGGGAGTCCTGACTCGAGCCCAAATAAAAGCGACCCTTGTGTGTTTACATAGGAATCGGCTCCTTGGTGGTCTCTTGGGGATTTCGTGACAGGGTACAACACAGTATTATTCAAATTGTTTTACTATCATTTCTCATAAATGAGTATCATATTTTAATCATAGAATAAAGTAGAATAACAATTAAAAAGTTTCAGGATTAGCTGTGGTGGCAGAGTGGCATCACAGCACTTTGCAGTGCTGAAAACCCTGTAAGAGATCAGGGTTCGACTTGTACCTGCGAGCCATGCCTGTACTTTCCATGCTCCTGGCTGGCTGGGAGCCTGGTGGATGGGATGGACGGCAGTGTGAGGAACCGTTCAAAGTGCTTGTCTTTCTCTTCTGAAAGGAATGGAGCATAATTTAAAAAAAGTCAGTCTAAAAATTTTAGAGTAAATAAGAACATAAGCCTTCACATCACTCTGAAATAGAAATTGACAACGAACGGAGAAGAGAAAAATGTCTTATTTTATTAGGATACTTCTTGTAATGGATATAAATGACATAGGTTTCCTGCTGTCACTTTTCCTGGAATTTCGACAAGTCACATTGATTTGACCGCATCATTTATACACATTTTAAATATCAACTCTTCTCGATGACTTACTCATTAGGTAGTCAACAAAATCCCATATTTTATTTTAGATCTGAATAATATCTGTGAGATAAACAACATTATCCAACATAGGATGCTACTTTCAGAATATTTTCGACCTGTATTAATGAGATAATTCTGATTAATTTCAAAATTTCCTCTGAAGGAAAATTCAAAGAATGGAAAAGTTAAAAAAAAATCAAATAATGGTTCACACCAACTTATCAATGAGTCAGGGGATGTTTTGTGTATACACACAGGCAGTCTATATTTGTGGCAATTTGAAACACACACGCCATGAGTGCTTTGTTATGGGCTTTTACCAGTGGAAACCCTGGGTCAAAAAAGTAATGAAACACAAAGAAAACAATAGTGCTACTATTCAACCAGTACATTCGTGTGACCAAACTTCAAAGCCGGTTATAGAACTTAGAGCACTTGGTCATCCCATCTCTATATGGTGGGGATGTAATTCCCAACCACAGACTGAGGAAATGGGATTAAGTGATTTGTATAGACCTCAGGGAGCCAAGCTAAATCCCTGTTACTCTGCAGTAGGAGAATAATTTTCTCTGTACACTTCACCTAAGTATTTAGAATTTAATTGAAATGATACACATTTTGAAATACATAAAATTCTGCCCATCAAGGCTGACCTTTACCTGTTAGGTTTAAATGCTAGGAATTGGAATCAATTTTGTGTTTATTGTTTTAAGTTGTAAAAGATTTTCTGGATGTCTCTTTCTTTAAAACAATCTAGGATGTTTTTAATTTACTTAGGTATAGATGCATTTTATTGGGGAGACCTATATATTTCATTTTTACCGACTGAATGTAGGTGTATGTGCATGTGTGCGTTAACACTTTGATTGTAAAATATTGTAGAAGATAGAAACTTGTGGTGAGGAAAAAAGAAGTTAGTTTTAGGTGCCCAGCAAATGAACTGTTTCTTCAGTGCTATATACATTGCGTGTATTGGAACTCTTTGGGAAAGAATTAAGTCGATTGGAAGAGTTTTCCAGATTTTTGATGAGTGAGTTCCTTTCATGGTAACATATACTTTCATAGACTTCCATTTTGAATTTTTATGATCATTTCACAATTTTTGTACCATGATTTATAAAGAAATGATTTTCGGTAAAATAATCTTATGACATAATTAAAATTATATTTATAAAGTTTAATAACATTCATAAGAAAGGTTAATTTCAAACTTTCTTATTTTCTCAAGTACTCGTGTTATTCAATTTGATTGAAGTATTGAAGGAAGAAGAGTGATTTGTCTACAAATGTAATATGACATTTCCATTTAGTGAGTTAACAAATATTAAAAAGGAGATTGAGGCCCATCCCGGTGGCATAGTTGGCAACATACTGAACTGCAGTGCTGGAAGCCTCATGGCTGACTGTGGGTTTGGATCCCTGGCCCAGATGACCTGAAACACAACAGGTCCACACACTTGCACCCAAAGTCCTGATTGGCTGGAGGGCTGGGGGAAGGAGATCACGGTGTGACAAGACCCATCCGGGGAGCGCCTCTTGCTCTCTCTCTAGCTCTCTCACTTGCACGTGCATGCACATGCACACTCTATCATGAATTTTTAAAAAGTAGATAGAAATAAAACTGACATGTATCAAAAAAAGACAAAAAACTGTTCTTATCATACTTGAAGTTCCCACTGTACACTTGATTTATTTTTATATATTTTCAAATGTTGCTATAAAAACAAAAGAGTTACAAACTGATCATTTTTTAATAAATTCAATGCATTCCAAAAGTTTTAAAACAATTATGGTGATCATTTTAACTGAGATTATGACCATCAGCAATTCTGGTGCAGTAAGGAACGTTCTACTCAACCGGTTTTAAAGAAGTTTTTTTTGTTTTAAAGAATTATTTAATACATTTTAATTTTATTTTTAAAAAATTTATCAGAGTGGGTTGGCAGGTGATGTGGTGGTTAAGGGTGTTGGGCTCCCATGTGGCCGGCTGTGTTTCGAGTCCTGGACCTGATGACTTGCTTTTTCACTTTCTCTCTCTCTCTTGCTCCATCCTTCCCTCTCTGGTCAAATTAAAATAAGTAAATAAATAAATAAAGTTCAATAAATTAATTATTTAGAAATTTTTTTGACCAGAGAGAGAGAGAGAGAAAGAGAGAGAAAAGAAATAAGAAAGAAAGCCACCAGGTCCAGAACTTGAACCACAGTTAGTCATGTGGGAGTCCAGTGCCTTAATACCACACCATCTGCTCGCCATTTTACAGAAGATTTAATTGTAGGTTTTTTTGTTTTTTTGTTTGTTTGTTTTTTGGTTTTTTTTTTTTAGAGGTGTTTGCCTCAGGGTCCGTGTGTTCGCTAGAGAGAGAGAGAGAGAGAGAGAGAGACAGAGAGAGAGATAGAGACAGAGGCAGACACATTGAGAGGGAAAGTGAGAAATCACCTCCCAGGGGATTATCATACCGCAATCCTTTCTCCATTCTCCACTTGGGATCTGGGGCATGCACACATACACAACTGGTGTGATTTTTCAAGCCACCTGATCCTGGACTTGAACTGCGGTTGGCCATGTGGGAGTCCAGCAACGCAACTGCTATGCCATATGCTGGTCCCAGTTGTCATTTTAAAAATCAAGTGCATGTATTATGCCTTTATTAAGTAGCTTTTGGTTGTCACTATTAAAATGTTCACATTCTTTATTTATCTATCTATTTTTCAAAATGATTTCTAGGTCAAAAAATTTCCTGATAGTATCTTGTCTTACATTTCTCCAATTCTTTCAACATTTGGTTGGATTATACTTAGGCTTTATTTATTTATTTATTTATTTTCAGTTTAGCAGAGATGATATTTTCAAGGCAGACATAATTCCCATTAGAAAGAGTTGCTTACGCTAGCCTAGTGGCGTAGTGGACACTGCTAAAGCGATGCTGGATCCATTTGGAAGGATGGATCCCTCTGAGTCTGTGCATTCAAGGTGTGCTCACCATGATCCTAGCTGGCTGAGAAGGGGAGGAGGATCACAGTGTAAGACCTTGTTGACGGTGCTCATTTCTCTCTCTTTCTCTCTCATGAAAGAAGGAAAGAAACTGAGAAAAATGCTTATTATTGACCACTGCCTAAGTAGGGCAAGGGACATATTGTGAGCAGTCCTTGACGTATTCAATGAAACTGTATTCCTTTCGTATTCACAGATTTGGAGCACAGAATGCAGGATTTAAAAACTGCTGAACTCTCTCTTTTTTTAAAAAAAATATTTATTTTAAAAGTTTATTTTTTAATTAAGGTATAATTGACCACAAATTAAGTGTAGTTTCTGATAGAACAGGATGTTTGATATATGTATACATTGTTCAATGATTAAGTCAAGCTAATTAACACTATCCATCACGTCACATACTTACTATTTTTTGTGGTGAGAGCAATTAAGATGTTCTCTTTTAGCAATTTTCAAGCATATAATAAATTACTGCTAATTACAGTCACCAAGCTGTGCAATAGATCTCCTGAGCTTATTTTTCCTGTCTAAATAAAATATTATTCCCTTTGACTAACATCTCTCTGTTCACCCCTTCCCTCTCCTGCCTTCCCTGGCAATCACATTCTACTTTGTTTCTGTGAGTTTTATTTCTTTAGGGTCCACATATAAATGAGATCATGCCGTCTTTCTGTACCTGGCTTATTTCCTGAATGTCATCCAGGCTCATCTATTACATAATTACACTATTTCCTCTGTTTTACAACTTAGTAGTTTTATACACTCACACTTCCTTTATCCATTTACCCACCAAATGGGCCCTTCAGTTGATTCCATGTTTTGGCTATTGCTAATAGTGTTGCAATGAAAATGAGAATGCAGGTATTCTGTTGACATACTGATCTCAATTCCTTTGGATACATATCTAATAGTAGGATTGCTGGATCATATTGAAGTTCTATTTTTTTTTAATTAATTTTACTTAGTATTTTATTTGAGTTTTCCATAGAGCATGAACACTCATGAGAGAGAGAGAGATAGCTGCTAGGTTCAGGACTTGAATTGCATTTGGCTATGGGGAAGTCCAACACCTTAACCAACACACTACCTGCTGGTCCCTTAAGATATTGAGTAGTTGGGACCAGCAAATGGTGTAATGGTTATGTTGCTGGATTCCCACATAGTTAACTGCAGTTTGAGCCCTGGACCTGGTAGCTTAAAACTCAAGCCAGATGTGTGTGAGTGTGTGCCCAAAATCCTGAGAGGACAATGGAGGAAAAGGAATTGTTTTCTATTCTTCCTTTCTTCCTTCCTTCCTTTCTTCCTTCCTTTCTTTCTTTCTTTCTGTCTTTTTGAAGACTCAGTCTCAGTATATTGAGACTCTCCTGCAGCAGCCTTTCAGCAATGGGACCACAGGTGGGTGCGTTCATGGCTGGGACAATGTCTAAGTCCTTAATCCATTTTGGGTAGATTTTTGTATATGACATAAGATACTGTCCAATTTCATACTTGTGCATTTGAAAAATATTTTTCTTTATTCGTGATGGACTGCTTATGTGTGCATGTGAAAGGGAGAGAGACAGATAGACGGAGATGAGCTGCAATCGCCTTCCTCTGGCCCTCCAGCCCATCAGATACTGAATACTCATTCACTCATGCTGCGTGTGCTAAATCCCAGCAGTATGGAGAAATGGAGAAGTGATTCTGGTGTGACCACACTCCACTGGGGAGTGCTTTTTCCCCTCTCCCTCTCTTTCTGTCTCTCTCTCTCTGGGGAGTGTGCCTACCCTTTGGCAAAATTATTTTTCAAATTATATTATTCCCAAACAATATGAGAAACACACATTACATTGGTAGTTGGTAGTGATACAGAATTTAAAGAATCTTAAGCCTATGTTTCTTTAATAAACAAAATGAAGAATGTATTTAGATGCTTGAAAAATTACCTAGCTTGCGGGGCTGGCAAGTGGTGTGGTAGTTAAGGGCTCTGAACTCCAGCATGGCCAGCCACAATTTGAGTCCTGGACCTGGAGTCTTGCTTTCTTGCTTTCCCTCTCTCTCTCTCTTTCACTCTGTCCCTCTATAGTTAAATTAAAATAAATTAATAAATAAACAAATAAGGTAAAATAAAAAATAATTTTTCTTTGAAAAAAAAACCTAGCTTGCTTTTTTTTTAACAAATAACAAATTTTTTTTTTTTTTTTTTTATTTATGTATTTTTGACATAGGCTGTGTGGGGTCACTGGAGAGAGACAGAGAAAGGAAAAGAGAGAAATCATCTCCCTGGGAGGACAGCCACTCCACAATACCTTCTCCATCCTGTCAGGATTTTGGGCGCGCACACACACACACACGCACACACACTTGGCATGGTTTTCAAGCCTCCAGGGCCAGGACTTGAGCAACAGTCAGTCATGTGGGAGTCCAGTCCCTTAACTACTATATCTGCTGGTCCCACCTACTTTGCTTGAACCTTTTCTCTAAATCTGGTAGTTTATCAGTGTTTAATTAAATTTTTTAGATTTATTTTAACTTTATTATTATTATTATTATTTTCTGAATTGATCAGCGAGAGGAAGCAAGAGAGAGAGAGAAAGCGAGAAAGCAAACCACCAGGTCTAAGACTTGAGCCGTGGTTGGCCATGTGGGAGTCCAGTGCCTTTAACCATCATGCTAATTGCTGGCCCTGTTGTTTAATTTATTAAAGGCCATGACAATTGCACTAAATAATTACCTTAACTTAATTTTATCTTGCATTCCTTTTAACATTTATCACTAGCACTTGCATTTGATTTTGCTTCTGCAGGTATAAAATGTACAGGTCTGGGACAGGGAAATACAAAGTGAGCCTAGACACTTTTGTGCTAAAATGAAAGTGCTCAAAGAAAAATGGGAACATGTCCAAAGGACACATGAGTTGCCTTAATGGGTATTGACTGAATCTGAAATCATTCAAGTATCAAAATAAATTATAGTGATAAAGGATCCTAATATATTCCATTAAAATTAAACCATGAATCTGTTATGATACTCAGGAAAAGCTGAGGAGGTTAGGGTTCAAAAATTCTCTACAGAAAAATTCTAATAAACTGTGGACTAGGGTTAGAAAATTCTAAAAATTAGAAAATGGCTGGTCTATGATCGCTAGGATATCAGCTGATTCAAGCATAGGATTATCAATTGATGCTAGAACTGCTTATTAATTATATACAAGAAATAAATGTACCTTTAAATGAGAGAGCCGACAGAAGCTACACTAAGGGGTCCCATTTTTCAGCACTGCTATGAAAGAAATGGATTTATGTGCCTCCCACTGTGACGGAGGGGGAGGCCTTACTATCACCAATGCTGTATCTTGCCCCAAATGTTTCATCTGAATCTAGTCATGAAGAAAGAATTAAATCCAGATTGTAAGACACTTTACAAGATTACTATCTTGGGCCCTTGCCTTGTGGAAGAAAGGCAAAACTAGCTGGGGAATTTGCCTAGATTCTTTAGAGATATATTGAAATATTTAGGGGTAAAAATATCATGATATTGGCAACTTACTGTCAAATGGCTTAGCATCTACCTGTCTATACCTATCTGTCTGTCATCCCTTGAACATGAGAGCCAGCAAGTGTAGGGCAAGGTTAACAGCCGCTGAAGCTGGATAAGGAATTTGTGGAGTTTTGTTATTCCATTCTTTCAACTTTTCTTTAGGTCAAAAATTTGTCGAAATAAAATATTGGGGTGGAGGGGAAAGAAATAGAAATATTCTTAGTAGGAAAGGATAATGCATAGTTTGTGTTTAAAAAATAAAAAATAAAGAACCAGTTAATGGTGTGGTGGTTAAGGCAGCTGGGTCCCACATGGTCAACTGTGCAATCTGAATCCCAGATTTGGTGGCTTGAAAATCACATCAGGGGTGTGTGTGTGTGTGTGTGTGTGTGTGTGCCCAAAATCCTGAGAAGAGAATGAAGGAGAGATTGTGATGTGGCCATCCCCACTGGGAGGTGCTTTTTCACTCACTTTCTCTGTCTCTCTGTTGTGAGTGCATGAGCCCTATAGCAAATTAAGAAATATATTTTTTTGTAATCACACTGGGCACTTGTGCATGTATGCCCAAAATACCAAAAAGGGAGAAATAGAGAAGGGATTCAGTGTGACCACTTCCAACGGTGGAAGTAGAGATCAAGAATGATCTCCCATCGATATTCATGGGAGATGGTGCCACACACGTACAGAGCTTCTGTGGCCAGCTTCCGCATCAGACCCACTGAATGAGTTCCCTTGTTATTGCATGGCATAGCAATGTCCACATAGCGCTAGGGAGAATATGTCGCACAGAGCATGGGAGACAGTCTCTGTGAGAGGCTAATGGTCAGCCCTGGGATCAGTAACCATCAGAAGGCACGACTCCTGGAAGACTGTCTACATCTGGTTAGTGAGGGTTCCAGAAGTGAAGTGGCCAGCCATAGGAATGACTCCAGTGGCAATGGCAAACTTCAGCACTATGCTGGCCAATATTCCTAGAAGAAATGACAGTGACATCAGCAAGGTTTTCACTGGCAACAATGGCCTGAGCTTCAACAGAAGCTTCTCCCACGTTTGTTTTAGATTTATGATGTAGATGCCATCATTTGTCCTTCTGTATATGTACTATTCCACATAGAAGTCAAGGTTGGTGCCACTTAAGTGGGTTCTGCAGCAATAAATCTGAAGACATCCACCTTTGTTTGCAGGACATCAAGGGCTCTGGATGTTATTAAAGTTTCCTTTACATTGTGGCCGGCAGGTGATGGTTCTGGACTTCTATCTGGCTGACTATGGATCAAGTCCTGGACCTGGCACTTTGCTTTCTCACTTTTTTTACCCTCTCTCTTTCTTATCAAAATTAAAATAAATAGGGACCAGCAGGTGGTATGGTGGTTAAGGCACTGGACACTCCCACATGGCTGACCATGGTTCAAGTCCTGGACCTGGTGGCTTGTTTTCTCATTTTCCCTCTCTCTCTGGTCTCTCTATGTCAAGTTAGAAAATAAATGAATGATAAATACAAGTTAAAAAATAAAAATAATTCTTTTTCTTTTTTTGAGAGGTTTTCGCTATAGGACGCGTGCGCTCGCCGGACAGAGAGAGACAGAGAGACAGAAAGCGAGAAATCACCCCCCAGGGGGGATGATCACGCCACAACCCCCTCTCCTCCATTCTCCTCTTGGGATCTTGGGCATGCACGCACATGTGCCTGGCGTGAGTTTTAAGCCACCAGGTCCGGGACATGAACCGCGGTCGACTACGTGGGAGTCCAGCGACATAGCCATTATGCTAACTGCTGGTTCCCAAAATAATCTTTTTTATGTTTTTATTTATTTGTTATCATCATAATCTTATTTTTATTACATTGGATCACATATAACTTTACAGTGTATTACATTGCTTTTTCAAAAGGGAATGCCATGCATGTCAGTCAGTACAGAGACATTAACATCCCACTTCATCATTCAACATCTTTTCATTGTTTTTCCCAATCATTATTATTATTATTCCAATTTTTTTTTAACCAATCAATCATTATTTCTCATTTTGCTTGTAAAAAGACTTTACCCATCATGAAATACTTCTCAGACCAATCCAGTTGAGAATATTATACACATCATCATCAACAGGTAATAAACCATGTCTGTGTCCCACTAATGTCATGCCTCTCTATTTGTTCTCTTGCTATCTTTCTTTATACTCTTCTCTTCACCCCCCCATTCCACACTATCTTATCCTCATTAAGTATTTTCACTGCTTTTATGTCCTCCAATATTTTGCTCTGTACCATAGAGTGAGGATAGTTGGTATATATTAAGTGGATACATACAATATCTTTC
>NW_006203719.1:418517-441411 GCF_000334495.1 Tupaia belangeri chinensis | reverse complement strand
TCTTTGTCAAAAGTCAGTTGGCTGTAAGTTTTGGGGGTTATTTCCGGGGTCTCTATTCTGTTCCATTTGTCCACATGTCTGTTTTGGTGCCAATACCATGCTGTTTTGACGATCACAGCTTTATGGTGTATCTTGGGATCAGGGAGTGATATGCTTCCTACTCCACTCTTCTTGCACAGAATTGCTTTTGCAATATGAGTTCTTTTATGATTCCAGACAAATTCTATGATTGTCTTTTCTTGATCTGTGAAGAATATTTCTGGTATTTTGATTGTAAAATAATTCTTAAAAAAAAATCTTTTCTTTAAATTCAGTGGGAATCCACAACAATGCTATGTGGTCAGTGAATAGTGTAAAAAGGCTTTATTTCTTTGTTAGTCATATATTTCCAGTGAACGATCACGCTACTCTATCTAGCAAGGAATATACTCATTGAAAACTAAGGGGTCAGGTACCAGCAGGTGGTATAGTGGTTATGTCGCTGAACTCCCACATGGTTGATCACAGTTCATCCAGACCCAGTGACTTGAAACTCACACCAGGTGTGTGTGCATGCGTGCCTAAAATTCCAGGAGGAGAATGGAGGAGAAGGGATTGCAGCCAGGTCATCTCCCTGGGGTATGATTTCTTGATTCTCCTCTCATTGTTTCTTATTTTCTCTCTTGAGAGCACATGTGCCCTAATGCAAAACAAAAACAAAAACAAAATGTAAAAATTAAAAAAAGCTGGGAGGTCAGGACTGGCCTGTAGCACAGCAGTTAGGGAGCAGAGGAGGCCTGATCTCACATGGCCCTCTGGGGTTCAAGTTCTGCCCATGTTAGCTTGAAAACACTATGGGGGGCCGAGCCCAGGATCCTGATGGGAAAGACATTGGAGAGAGGTATTGTGATGTGGTTGATCCCATTGGTGGGTGCTTTCTCTCTCTTTTCCTTTTCTTTGTCTCCTTTTCTCTTGCACATGTCTTCTGGCATAAATAAAAAAGAAAATGGAAAGAAAGAACAAAGAAAGTTTCTCATTGTCTATCTTCTACCATTAAAGACAGATCAATTTGCTACTTAAAAGGCATGAGGAAACAATATGATTGACCATTTTTGAGTCAGCTGCTTACTTCTAGACCAGTCAGCTGTGACCTTGTATTTGAGGCGGCTGAGTAGATTCAAATAAGATCATCTCTTTCTCATGCGATTAGAGCTGTGGAAGGGGCTGTTGTAGAAGTGGTACATTGGGGGGCGGTGGGGGCAGCAGGTGGCGTGGTGGTTAAGGCGCTGGACTCCCACATGGCCTACCACATTTTGAGTCCCAGACCTGGTGACTTGCTTTCTCACTTTTCCTCTCTCTCTGTCTCTTACTCTGTTTCTCTCTGGTCAAATTTAAATAAATAAATAAATAAAGTTAAATTAAATAATCCTAAGGAAAAAAAAAAAAAAAGTGGTAGGTATTTTGGACAGGCAGTACTGTCAATGTCTGTGATACCAGAGTTTCAGGTTTTGACTTTATTCTAATTTTGAGTACTGAAATTACAGGATAAAATTCAAAATTTTTGTAAAGAATTATTATTTAATTTTATTTATTTATTATTATTATTTTAAAATTTATCTCAGGGCACATGCACTCACCAGAAGGAGAGAGAGAGAGAGAAAGAGAGAGAGAGAGAAAAAGTCACCAGGCCCCACTAGAACCTCAGCTGGTCATGTGAGAGTCCAGTGCCTTCAGTAACGTGCCATCTGCTGGCCTCTAAATTTCAAATTTTTACAAATTAAGTACATTTATTAATACATGCTTTTGGGGAAAATAAAAATCTTGGAAATCTGGGACCAGCAGTTGGTGTAATGGCTATGTCGCTGAACTCCCATGTAGTTGACTATATTCACACCCCGGACTCTGTGGCTTAAACTCACTCCAGGTGCATGTGTGTTCATGCCCAAGATCCCTAGAAGGGAGCGAGAAATCACCCTATTTCTCACTTTCTGTTTCTCTGTCTCTCCCTTTTTAGCGAGAGCACGTACCCTATAGCAGAAAAAAACAAACAAACAAACGAACAAAAAACTCTAAGAAAAAAATCTTGGACATCTGAAGAAGTGTAGTGCTGTCTCTCTCTCTCTCTCTTTCTCAGTTGCTCTTGTGTGCTTGTACCTTTTGGCATAATATTAAAAAAGGGAAAAAAAAACTAAGCAAAATAATCTGCTTTTCATAAGTGAGATATTGTGTAAATGTTTGTAGGGTGGAGAGTGAGGGTAATATAGTTTAATTATGCATGTGGGTTTCAAAATTTAGAGTGGAAATACACTGTGACATTATGACTAAGAAATTGCAAGTCACACACAGCGAAGAGGTTAAGAGAGGTTACACGGAGTAATTAC
This sequence comes from Tupaia belangeri chinensis, assembly GCF_000334495.1. Lineage (NCBI taxonomy): Eukaryota > Metazoa > Chordata > Mammalia > Scandentia > Tupaiidae > Tupaia > Tupaia belangeri. Next base: position 439,051 of record NW_006203719.1, on the reverse strand, counting down.
TACCTAACAGTGTCTCTTCAAAGACTAGCTAACTCATGCCTACCATATTTGTCTTTAAACCGTTTTATTCCTACAACCGAATATCTTTAATTCCTATATGCCTAGAATTTTGTCAAAAATTCTGGTAATTCTTACCATACTCAAGGCATTCTTCACCAGTGAAAATATCCACAACAAATAAGTGAAAATACTTTTTCCCTCTGAAGATTTTTCTTACTTTTAAGTGTTTAGCATTTCTCTACCTCTCTTATTATCCTGATGATGGCAAGAAGGAAATGTTATGCCTTACAATGTGACAGGTGACATTTATTGCTTTCAAAAAGGAATGAAGGGCTATTACCCAATTATGAAGTGGGGTTGTGGGTAGCACGTGAGAGGAGCTAGCTTTGCTCAGAGTTGGGAATGTCTGGCGTACAATTCCGTTGGCGTGGTGTTCTTGTGTGTCCAGTTACAGATTTGCATGCCCGGAGCTTAGGTGTTCTCAGTGACTGTGTCATTTTAAATGACTCTTGACAAAGTGACTAGATTCAATGTCGTTATCTCTGGTCTGGTTTACAATGAGAGAATAAGAGGGTAAGAGAGTGAGAGGGGAAAAAACAATGTGTAAAAGGCAGACATTGGGAAGCTGCTTTCATGAAATAATGTATGATTTCAGATCATTAAACATTATATACAATGAGGGGCCAGTGGAGAACGTAATGGTTATGTCACTGGACTCCCAAGTAGTCTACTGTGGTTCGAGTCCTGGACCCGGTAGCTTAAAACTCATGCCAGGCGCATATACATGCATGCCCAAAATCCTGAGAGGAGAATGGAGGAGAAGGGATTGCGGCATGGCGTTTTCCCCAGGGCGTGATTTCTTGCTTTCCATCTCTCTGTCTCTCTGTCTCTCTTGCAAGCACACACACCCTATAGCAAAAATCTCTCTTAAAAAAAATTATACACAATGAATGCCAGCTAGAGCAGAGGTCAAGGTGACCAGAGCCCATGGAGGTGACATTTCCATTGCTCTATAAAAGAAAGCTACAAAAGACTGGCAGGAGGCATGGTAGTTGAGTCACTGATTCCCACATGGCCAACTGTGGTTTGAATCCCAGACCTTGTGACTTGCTTTCTCTCTTTTTCTCTGGTCAAATTGAAGACAGATAACAAGTACGGTTCAAATCCCAGACCTGGCGGATTTCTTTCTTCTTCTTCTTCTTCTCTCTCTCTATCTCATTCTCTCTCTGGTGAGCACACATACCCTCTAACAAGCTAAAATAATAATAATAGGTAAAATTAAATAAATACTTAAAAAAAGAAATTAGAATTTCAAAAACATATTGCCTCATTTGCTGCAAATAACCATGGCAGAATAACAAATATTAAAGGAAATTAGAACTTACTACCTCCTGGCCTGGGATCTACCTGGCATTTACAAAATGCACTATGTTTTAATTTTAGAAAGAAAAAAAAGTGTATTGGGAAAATGTCATCACTGTCAACCTAAGATTTATAGGTGTATGAAAACATGTAACTATCTGAATCACAATTGACACAGTATATGAAACAGATGGAATAGCATTCTATTCAACAAGAGGTGGTTTTATAACTTACATATAGGTCCTAGTGGAACCCCAAAAATCTGGCGTTTCACAAAGTTTCTCAAACTCAGCCTTAGCCGAGACTGGGTCTTGGAAGGAGAGCCAGCGTTTGATCTGTACTTGATATTTCTTACTTTGTGTTTATGGGCAAGTTGTTCACAAAATTGCTTGTCTTATTTATATTCTTTAGCCAGATGATGAGACCAACTTTTAACAGAGGACCATTTCTACACTACAGGAGAGAAAGACCAAAATTTCAAAATTATGACCTCTGGAATATACAATTCAAAGAAGAGTACTGGATAATGTTTTATATATAGCAAAAGGAATCAATGAACTTTGTGTCTTTCACCTTTTTCTTCTCAAATCTACATTTAAAAAAGAGAATTATTTATTTAATTTTATTAATTCATTCATTTATTTTAATTTGACCAGAGAGACACAGAGACAGAGAGGGAAATAAAGAGAGAAAGGAAACCACCAGGTCCAGGACTTGAACCATGGCCTTCCATATGGGAGTGTCCAGTGCCTTAGCCACTACACGCCACCTGCTGGCCCATCAAATGTATTTTTTAGAAAGAAATGCTGGGACCAAGTTGGGGGTGCAGTGATGATGCAACTAGTCTGACATGGGAGGGGCTCTGGGTTCAAGTCCAGGGACCTCTCTGACTATGCTGAGTGTGTGCACATAGCAGTGATCCAGGCTAGTTGGGACTGTGCATGGAGCACGTTGTAAAACCCTATTAAGGTTTCTTGGACCAGCAGATGGCATAATGGTTACATTGCTGGACTCCCACGTAGTTGACTATGGTTCGAGTTCTGGATCCGGCGGCTTCAAACTCACTCTGGGTGCATGTGTATGCGTGCCCAAGATCCTGAGAGGAGAATGGTGGAGAAGGGATTGTGGTGTGGCCATCCACCCTGGGGGGTGATTTCTCGCTTTCTATCGGTGAGGGCACTTGTCCTATAGCAAAAATCTCTCTTAAAGAAAATACCTATTGGGGCCAGCAGTTAGCGTAATGGCTATGCTGCTGGACTCCCATGTAGTTGACCGTTGTTCGAGTCCCAGACCCAGTGGCTTAAACTCACGCTGGGTGCGTGTTGTGTGCATTCCCAAGATCCCGAGAGGAGAATGGAGGAGATCTTGCGGATGTGCCATTCCCCCTGGTGGGTGATTTCTCGCTTTCTGTCTCTCGCTGTCTTTCTGGTGAGCGCACGTGCTCTTCAGGAAAAAAACCTCTACAAAAAAAAAAACAAATAAACAAACAAAACAAACCTATTAAGGTTTCTTGTCTGTTTCTTTCTGCTTCTGGTTTCTTGTCTGTCTCTTTCTGCTTCTGTCTCATGGAAGAAATAAATCAATAAACTTAAAAGCAAAATGCTTTCTGAATCCATTTGCCACAGTAAAATATAATTTTTAAAAGAATTATTTAATTTTATTATTTTTATTATTATTTTTTAATTTGCTATAGGGCACATGCACCACGAGAGAGAGAGAGAGAGAGAGAGAGAGAGAGAGAGAGAGAGAGAGAGAGAGAGAATGAGAAAGCAAGCTACCAGGTCTGGGATTCAGACTGTGGTTAGCCCTGTGGAAATCCAGTGCCTTAAACCATGCCACCTGTTAGCCTGGTAAAATACATCTAAAAATATTGATTCTTTTGCTTTACGGTCTTGGCTGGTTTTAAAAAGTTAGGTAGGGCCCACTCATGACCTAGTGGTTCAGGCAGCCAGATCCCAAATGGCTATGCAATTCAAGTCTCAGAGACAGTGGCTCGAAAAACATGTCCGGTGTGTACGTGTACTTGTACCCAAAATCCCAGAAGAAGGAAGAAATGGAGGGGAAAAGACTGGCGTGACCATCCCTAGGGGCCTGAGGGGTTCTTTTTCTTGTCTCTCTCTCTCTGTCTGTCTCTCTCCAGCAAGCACATGCACCCTCTAGCAAATTAAAAAAAAATAAAAAAGTACTGAATTCTATAAAATTCAATAACATGAGTTTCTATTTACTAATATTAAAAAAATTCAACTAGTAACTTTTACAGTATAAAGTTTATTTTAAAATTCAATGTGATTATGATAATTTTATGAGAAAACCAATATCTATATAATATAGTTAGTATTCATAAGGTTGCAAAGTTATGTTAGATGTAGAAAATATGCCTCTTTGTGTGATTTTCGTATTCCTGCTAGGTTTCTCTCTCTTTTTTTCACCCTTTGAGGAACAGGACAAAAAGATGGAAAATGATTTTTCCCCCTATGGCTTCACATTTCTGGAAATGTTAAATCTCTTTTTAAGATGTTACTGATGTTGGTTGTAATCATATGTACAGCTTGGAATTTTCCTAAACTAATGAAAAATTGGCAAGTTTGTAAGTTTTTAAAAATTTTTTAAGAGGTTTTTGCTATAGGGCACGTGTGCTCGCCAGAAAGACAGAGAGACAGAAAGCAAGAAATCACCCCCTGGGGGGATGACCACGCCGCAATCTCTTCTCCTCCGTTCTCCTCTCAGGATCTTGGGCATGCACATGCACCCAGCGTGAGTTTAAGCCACCGGGTCTGGGACTCGAACTGCGGTCGACTACATGGGAGTCCAGCAACACAGCCATTATGCCAATTGCTGGTCCCAGCAAGTTTGTAAGTTTTGAGGTGTGTATGTGTGTGTGTGTGTGTGTGTGTGTGTGTGTGTGAAAGGATTTATACAACTTGTATGAGAGCATTGGGCCCATTTTATAATTGTTGCAATTACTGAATTTTTAAGCAGACAATTTTTTCTCCCATATTCAACCTAGCAAATTGTTACTTAGGCTGATGTCACTAGGTGCCCCTGTTATTTGCACAGTGTTCATTTGAAAATCTAGGGTCCAGCCTGTGACACGGTGGTTAAGGCAATTGGCTCCCACAGAGTGACTGCGTTGTTTGAGTCTTGGACCTGGTGACTTGAGAAACATGATGGGTGCATGCATGCTCATGTCCAAAAATCCCCAAAGGAGGGAGAAAGGGAGACGAGATCGTGGTGTGACCATCCACCACGAGGGCTGCTTTCCCACTCCCCACACCCCTTTTCTCTTTCTCTAGTGAGCACATGCGCTCTCTGGCAAATGAAAGAGAGAAGAAAAAAAAAAAAAAATAAGATAGTGTCCCGACAGCCTTTACCAGCTCGTTGCATAGCAATGAAGACCATTGTTGTACTGAACCACTTTGGCCTTCACGTCTCTAATGGGGAAAATAAAAACTCCGTCCTGCTTTTAATTAGTATTTGGCCATATAGAGCACTACTATAAAAATACTTAGTTTATTGAATCATATAAAATTTGTGCCACATTTGCGAATGCAAGCACAGTCGTGTGCTTTAGTAGGTGCATGGAAATAAGATACAGTTTCTTAAGTCTCTGTCAGTGAAAATTAAGAAAGCTTTACAAAGATAAATTGAGAACTTGCCCAACTAATACAAAAATTCAAGTGCACCACAGATGGAATTATAAGAAGAATAAGAAAGGAGTATAATATTTGGCATTAACTCTCCACTGTGAAGCATTCAACAGGGTGATTTTTTTCAGACTTGTGGCGAATAGCACACTCTAACCCACGACATGCTGCATCATTTTGAACTAAAGGTCTTGCTAGGGAGAAAGATATAATCAGCCTGTAGCCATAGGATACCATTTCGGCAATAAAAAGAAATAATCAGTGAGCAGCCAGTTGGTTGAAAGGAAGAAACAGGGAGAGAATAATTATCAGTTCGTAATCGCCGTGACCATTCCCCTCCTCTCTGGTCTCCTCTTGAGCAAGGCTTCTGCACCTGGCACTTCAGTGTGCTCGCAGCTGAGCAGGGACACAGAGGCCAGGCCATAATGGCCTGCTTCCCGGCCCTGCGAGCAGGTCGCCTTCTCAATGGCTGCAGATGTTCATGAAGAATGATCACTCCTAGGTGCCCTCCTTCAGTGGTAATCCCAGGGTCCTTGTAGCCAACAGCTTGAACTCTCGAACATAAAGGCCAGCCCGAATTAAAGGTCTTGAGAAACCTTTGATAGGCCCGGCCTTAGATGTTCTAAGCAGATTGTGAAAATAATTTACAACAAAGGACCTGGTTAATTTAGGAATAGTTTTGTTGTCGTTCTGGTTTTTTTTTGTTTGTTTATTTGTTTTTTTGTTTTTCTTTCTTTCATTAAATGCATGTTACTCTCCTTCTGGTGAGTTTCTATAAACCGATACATTTGTCTGAAACAGTTTTCTGACTTTTAAACACATATGTATAACCTGGCTAGGCCATAACTGGTTTTTATTAAACCATTAAAAGAGAATACTAAAAGGGGCTTAAAGTCAGGTGCATTCAATAAAACTCTATTTGAGTTGGCACAGAGGCAGTCGCATGTGTTTTCTGGTTGAGCGGGTGCTGCAAGTTTATCACCTGTATCACCTATGGCGAAATGTTTTGTTTCAATAAAAATATCTTTTATAATCTCTATCACCATCATTAGAGCATATTCATAGTTGATGAATTTACTTACTGTTAAACAAGTAATACATCTGTTAGATTTACTGTATTTTTTAAACATTTTATTTATTCATTCTCTTATTTTAATTTGACGAAAGAGAGAGAAAGTGAGAAAGCAAGCCATGAAGTCCGGGACTTGAACCATGATTGGCCATGTGGGAGTGTCCAGTGCTTTAACCACCACACCACCTGCTGGTCCCAGATTTACTGTATTTTAATAGCGATCTATGATTTTTGATTAGCTACGACTTTCAAAAGAAGGAAGAGCAGTTCAAAGGGTGCTCTTTGGGGGCAGAATAAGTGCCCCATTTAAACTAATAGATTAAACATGTTTATTACCACTATCAATATTATCTAACTGAGAGAAGAAACAATCCTTAATAAAGAAGGCAGTTAACATACTCTTTTAAGGCCCAAATTATTGTCCTCTCTGATGTGAACTGAAAGGAAATGTTTTCTTCAGCTTTCATGGAACGTTTTTGAAATTTTGGCTTAGGCTGAAATCATCAACCCTTTTCGTCTGCATCTCTATGCTTTGTATCCTCCTTTGGGAAAACACTTGTTCTTTTTCCTGGAATTTGTGAACACTGTTTGGATTGCCAAAGGAGTTGCCCAAGAGGCCAACTGGACTGTGCAAAATGTCAGCATCCAAAGAATGGGATCATAGTGTCATTAACGCACACAGTCCAACCCTAGACCATCAAACCAAGGTATCCTGCAAGCTGTTTTCTAGGCATAGCTCAGACAATTTTTTTATTCAACATAATATAAATTCTCAGTAGGATAGACATGTTTATTTTCTGGAGAGACTAGTAATCTAAATTGGGTACTTCCCTAACCAAATGAGAAATCAGAGACTGGGCATGGTGGTTAAGGCACTGGACTGTCACATGGTTGTCCATGGTTCAAGTCCTGGAGTTGACGACTTGAAAAATCACACTAGGTACATGTGTGTGCATGCCTAAAATCCTGCGAGGATAGTGGAGGAGAAGGGCTTGTCGTGTAGCCATCTACTGCTGGAGGGGGAAGGGTGATGTTTCACTTTCCCTCTCTCTGTGTCTGTCTTTCTTTCTCTCCCAGAAGCACATGTGTACTATGGCAAAAAAAATCTTAAAAAGAAAAGCAAAGAAATAAAGAAAAGAAAAGAAGATACTGGAGATATACTAGGTATTTATTTTGTACAGCCAATACTATTTTTAAGAAGCAGCAGCCTCCTTCCTCTTGCATTTTTTGAGACTTGGTAATTACGGTCTTCTGTCCTGTCCAGGGACAGAACTGGCACAATGCATTACTAGACATACGTTCCTCATGTCCATTTCTGAAGTAATGAAAGTAACTAGATTTAAAATTATGTTCATTATTTAGAAAAGATTGTTAGGAGGTTTTAATTAGAAGTTGTGTCCACTGAGAGATTTATGGCTGTAAATTTCCCCATGCACATGGTTTTCATTATAACGGCTGTGAACCAATAGCTTTTATGTGATTCCCATTGCCCACTCCTCCCTCAGCCCCCGCATGAAATTGAAATCATTTTTGAGGTCACTCAGGTTTTTGGGGAAAACGTTGGACGTTTATAGATTATCTTGAAATAACAATTAATTCTTCTGTTTAAGAAATAAGCCAGAAGTATCATAGAAAAGAGGAGCTAAATGACTATTTGTCATGTAAGTGTGGGAAAATAGAAACTTTCTGAAACTAAGGTTAATTCTAAGTAATATTTTTTCCTCTTTTTTTGAAATGAGTATTTTTTTAAGAAAGATATCTTGATCAACTCTGGGTTGAGGTGGTGGTCACAGACTGATTAAGATGCTCCAGATATTTCATCATCACATTATGTACTGTTACATTTGAGATCTGTGCAAAAACATAGACATGGGAAAACATTTTCTATGGAAAACATGTGCGCACATACACACCAGTTGAACTGCTACATTATAATGTCATCTGTGTTCTAAAATAACTTGTTTTCCTTTGGTGAAAATTATGAATATTAAGTATGGTTGAACAAACTTCACACTAGAAGCTGTTATTCTGAAATCTCTCTTAATCCCTTAAAATGGTCATTTAAACCTATCATCTTCAGAAAAACTGTAAGGAAGAAGTGGGTAGAAATGACACTTAAACTTCTTTTGAGAAGGAGTTTTTTATTCCTAAGGTTTTTGCCAGAGGGCATATACGAGAGAGAGAGAGAGAGAGAGAGAAAGAGAGAGAGAGGGAGAGAAAGAGAAAGAAAGTGAGAAATCATCCCTCATGGCCACATCACGGTGCCTTCTCCTCCATTCTCCTCCGCACACATGCCTGGCATGATTTTTAAACTTCCAGGTCGGGGACTCAAACTGAGATCAACCATGTGGCAGTCCAGTGTGTTTCAACCACCAAGCCACCAGCTAGCCCTGAGAAGAACATTTTTTTTTTTAATCAACAAAAACTTCATTTAGAACACATTGGCAAAATAAATTCCAGTTGCAATTTCACATGTATCAAAAATACAGGTGGTATTGGAACCAGCAGGTGGCATGATAGTTAAGGTGCTGGACACTCCCATATGGCTGACCACAGTTCAAGTCCTGGACTTAGTGGCTTTGTTTCCCACTCTCTCTTTCTATCTCTGTCAGTCTGGTCAAATTAAAATAAATGAATTAATAAATAAAATTAAATAAACTCTTCCTTTTAAAAATGCAGGTGATATTTATAAAAATAACTTACATATACAAATTAACAATAAACAACAGCTTCACAGAAGATTGTGAACATTTTGCACACTAGTCAGTCCTTTCTTTTAGGTGAGCTGCTCTTTTGATGATGATAAATTAATAGATACATACTATTGTGAACTACTCAGAGAATACAAAAAGGTTTTGATTTGTTTTTCTCTTGCAAGCAAAAGTTTATCATTTATAATCTTTCTTCCCCCCACATCTACCATCTACTACCAACTCTCAACCACTTTCCCCCTTACTGTCACTAGCATCCACACTGATACTCTCCACCATCACATCTTCAGATCACTCAACCTCTGCCATAAAGTGTAGACACCCAGAACAAATTGAATGGAGATATACAGTGTGTATCTTTCAATGTCTGGCTTGCTTCAGTCAACATTAAGTCTTCTATATTCACCCTTATTTTTTTTTGGAGAGGTTTTTGCTATTGGGCGCGTGTACTCAACAGACAGAGAGACAGAAAGCGAAAAATCACCCCCGAAAGGGGATGGCCAAAATCCCTTCTCCTCCAGTCTCCTCTCAGGATCTTGGGCACGCATGCACACACACCCTGCGTGAGTTTTAAGCCACCGGGTCCAGGACGTGAACCACGGCCGACTCCATGGGAGTCCGGTGACATAGCCATTACACTAACTGCTGGTCCCCTGTATTTACCCATTTTGAGTTGAATAGGATCTCACTGTTTCTTATGATTGTGTAATATTCCAAAGTATATATATGCCACAGTATACCCAATCATCATTTTTTGGACACTTAGGTTGGTTCCATGTTTTAGCAATAATAAATAATGCTGCAGTAAACATAGATGTGCAGATGTTTTTCCAACTGAGTGTTTTCTTATCCTTTGGTAGATGCCAAGAAGTGGGATTGCTGAGTCATATGAGAGTTCTATCTGTAGGTTTTTAAGAAATCTCCATGTTGTTTTCCACAGAGGTTGGATTAATTTACATTCCCACCAACAGTGTAAGAGAGTTCCCTTTCACTACAGCCTTGCCAACTCAGTGTTCTTTATTTTTAAATTTTATTTTATACATTAAATCACTATATTACTACAGCTTATAAAGTGAATTTGCCCAACATGAATACATTTCACACCAGTCCAGTTGAAGATACTATGTACATTATCAACAGATAACCACCATTTCTGTGTCCCATAAATGTCTTGCTTTTCTATTTTTCTACTTGATTCCTTTCCCCACACTCTTCCCCTTCTCCTAACCTCTTCTCACATTATTTCCAGTGTCTGTAACCATTTTCCATACTTCTATATCCTCTAATTTTTCAGTTTCCACCACAGAGTGCGGAAAGTCAGTATCCATTAAATGGAGACAACGCACAATGTCTCTCTTTCATAGCCTGGCTTCTTTCACTTGGCAGTAAATCTTCCATAGTTGTCTAATTTCTATCAAATGCCAGGGTGTTGTTGTTTTTTATGACTGAGTAGCATTCCATAGAGTATATGTGCCACACTTTTTCAATTCATCCATTTGTCTGTAGACATTCGTTTGTTCCATGTCTTAGTAATTGTAAATAATGTGCAATAAACATAGATGTGCAAACACTTTTCTGACAATGTTCTCCTATCCTTTGGGTAAATACCCAGCAGCAGAATTGCCGAATCATATGGTAGCTCTATTTGTAGATCTCTGAGGAACTCCCATATTGTTCTCCACAGAGAAGAACATTTTTTTCCCGAGGTTTTTGCTATAGGGCACACGTGCTTGCCAGAAAGACAGAGAGACAGAGAGACAGAAAGCGAGAAGTCACCCCCTAGGGGGGATGACCACGCTGCATTCTCTTCTTCTCCATTCTCCTCTTGGGATCTTGGGCACGCACGCACACATGCCTGGCATCAGTTTAAGCCACTGGGTATGGAACTCGAACTGCACTGGACTACATGGAGTTCAGTGACATATAGCCATTACACCAACTGCTGGTCCCAAGAAGAACATTTTTAACATCACAATATTTTTTTCTATTCCTGTATAGTAATTATTATACTTTTAATAGTTATTGTTTAGGAAAATTAGTCTTGATAAAACTGCTATGAATAAATTCAGTAGTAGTTTTCAATCAATGGATAAATAAAATAATATTTATGCACATTTGAGAAATAACAGAAAAGCAGTTTGCAATCAATTATTCAATCTAAAATCTTGATGAGGGACCAACCCCATAGCCTACTTGTTTAGGAAGCTGGTTCTCCATGTGGGATCCCAATTTTGGTTTGAATCCTGACCCTCTTGGCTTAAAAAAACAAACTGATGTGTATGCTTGTATGCCCCAACTCCTGACTTTCAATTATTCAATCTAAAATCTTGATGAGGGACCAACCCCATAGCCTACTTGTTTAGGAAGCTGGTTCTCACATGTGGGATCCGAATTTTGGTTTGAATCCTGACCCTCTGGGCTTAAAAAAACAAACTGATGCGTATGCTTGTATGCCCCAAGTCCTGACTTGATGGAGAACTGGAGAAGGGATTGTGGTGTGACCTTACCCAAATGGAAGCTGCTTTCTCCCTTTCCCCTCTCTTTTTGTCTTTCTAGCAAGCACACATGTCCTCTGGCAGGTAAGAAAAAAACAAAATTTGATGAACCTATAGGTTCAATAACATCCCTGACTTGGCCCTCAAGCTTAGTCATCCAAGATTGAAAACATGAGTCTAAAATGAATTAAATTGTGCAGAGTCCATCTAGAAACAATAGCAACAACAACAAAAAAAACAACAATAGCAGCAACAACAATGGTTCTTTAGGCTCCTGAGACATGTCTGTGAACTTCTTGATTCCCCACAGGTGAAATATCATTTGAAGAAAGTAAAATATAATTTTATAAAAATGGCTCAAACTTTCAAAACAACATTGCAAAAGAATTTTATTTATAAAATTGTCATGGTGTTGAAAATACTGGCAAATTTTTAGGCTTCTGGAAATATGTCTGAAGACTCTCCAGGTAACTCAGACTGAATACAAGGCACAGGTCATGACAACAGGCTCTGAAAAATGGGCTTTGAACTTAGGATATTTCTCAGATCAGAACCAGAATCTGTTGGAATGTCCTTGGGAATTTCAGACTCTTTGAAAAGAGGAGGGGTTAAGGAAAATCCTGATTTATTCAGTAGCTACTACATGTGAGGCAGTTATAGGTGACATGTGTGTTCTGCTGACTCCACAAAATAACCTTATTGTGTGGTTGTTATAATTTCCCATGAGTATCCAACAAGGGACAGTGAGATGGGGGCCATTGAAAGGCAACATGATGGACGAATAAACTCTTGGGAGGAATTTCACCATCTGAACTAAAAGGCAGCTAGGAAGCACTGGCCTAGACATTAACTTAAAATAATAGATGAAGAGTCACAGCATTGCTGAAGGAAGGGCCCAGCCTTAGCAACCACAGAGTTATTGTGCTGCCGACAAACAACACATTATGCAGAGGGCTGGGCCAAGGGAAAGGCTTGTTGAGGACTGAAGCCAAGTAGAGTTATAGGAAGAGTAGGAGAGGCAGCTGCAAGGCCTCCAAAGACCAGGAAGGGACTATTTTGGATTTCTATAGGAAAGGACTAGTAGACCTGAATAGGAGCTGAAAATACGTCTAATGGATATTTGGGACTCTTGAGTATTTTTTTTAGGAAAAAAAAAAAAAAGACCAGCAGTTGTTGTAGTAACTACTGCTACATTACAACCTTGCCTTCCCACCCCACCCCCAACACACAGACAATTGCATAAAACAGACATTTTATTACGTTAATGGGTTGTGAAAATTGGGAATTTGGACAGACCGTAGTGGGGATGGATTGTCAAAGACTGAATGACCCCAAGGGTAGAGCCTGGAATCCTCTGGACACATCTTCACTTACATGGCTGAATGTGGTGTTGGCCAGGACCTCACAAGGGCTGTCTGCTGAACACACTGTCTGGCTTCTCCAAGACATCTTTCCAAGTGCACTGCCTTGACCTGTCTCCTAGTATGGGCTCTAAGAACAAGCAACTCAAGAGGCTCATGCATTGGCTTTTGTGACCTCTCTCCTGAAGTCACATGGCATCACTTCCACCAGAATCACTAAGTGAAAGGGAGAGAACATAGACCATTCCTGGGTGACATGTCAAAGTCTTACATGCTTTTTAAGAGAGCACATAGGGGGACCAGCAGATGGTGTAGCAGTTACGTTGCTAGACTCCTACATGGCCAACTGCTGTTTGGGTTCTGGACCTGGAGGATTGAAACTCACACTAGGCACATGCACATGTATGCCCAAAATCCTGAGAGGAGAATGGAGAAGGGATTGTGGCATGGCTATCCCCCTGGGGAGGGGGTGATTTCTTGCTTTCTGTCTCTCTGTCTTTCTGATGAGCACACACATCCTATAGGGAAAAAAAAATCTCTCTCTTGAAAAAAAAAAAGGAAAGAAAAAGAAAGAGAAAGGATGTAGGATGGGAACTGTTGTTCAGCCATTGTTGGAAAATAACAGTGATAGTAGTTGCTGGGTAAGTGAGGTAGGAGCCTCTCCCTTTTTTTCTTCTTTCCCTCTTTTAGAAGAAATAAATAAATAAACTTAAAACATTTTACTAATATAAGATTAAGGGGCTGGCAGGTGGCATGGTAGTTAAGGGCGCTAGAATCCCACATGGCCAACTGTAGTTTGAGTCCTGAACCTGGCAGCTTGCTTTTTCATTTTCCTTCTCTCTCTCACTCTGTCCCTCTCTGGTCAAACTAAAATAAGTAAAGTTAAATGAAAAATAATTTTAAAAAAACCCATAAAGTTAAACCTGTTATTCAGAAACCGATTTTAATGATAGTGTTCTAGGAAATATCAGCTGATACACTTACCTACAGAGTCTTGTGGGCCTTAGAATCTGTGAGGGGGTAACTTAAAGAGTCTGTTTTGCTTCATAGTAAAAGAAACTTGACTTGTGTGGCCCACATTTCTCAGTCTCTCTTTTTTGGGGGGTAAGGGAGAGATTTTTGCTATAGGGTGCTTGTGCTGGCTGGCAGAGACAGAGAGAGAGAAAGTGAGAAATCATTCACCAGGGAGGATGACCACGCCACAATCCCTTCTCCTCCACTCTCCTGGGGTTTTGTTCATGCACACACATGTGCCTGATGTGTGTTTGAAGCTGCTGGGTCCAGAACCTGAACCACTCTCCATGTGGGAGTCCAGTGCCTTAAACACCACACGACCTACTGACCCCCTCAAGTCTCTTTGAAAGCTAGAAATGGACCTGTGACTAAGTCCCATACAAAGAATTGTGAGGGGAAGTTATTTTGTGCGTGCGCTGAGAAATAATTAAAAGATACCTTTCTTGGGACCAGCAGGTGGCGTGGTGGTTAAAGGTGCATGGCCGACTGAGGTTCAAGTCTCGGACCTGGCTTCTCACTTTTCCTTTCTCTCTTTCTCTATCTCTCTCTGGTCAAAATAAAATAATAATAACAAATGGAATTAAATAAATAAAAAAGTATTTTTAAAATAGTGTATATTTGGGGACTAGCAATTGGTGTAATGGCTATGTCGCTGGACTCCCATTTATCTCGGACCCAGTGGCCTAAACTCACACCAGGTGCGTGTGTGTGTGTGCCCAAGATCCTGAGAGGAAAATGGAGGAGAAGGGATTGTAGTATGCCCATCCTCCTGGGGGGTAATTTCTTGCTTTCTGTCTCTCTTGTGAGCTCATGCGCCCTATAGCAAAAGCCTCTCAAAAATGTATATTTTAGGGAACCAGCAGTTAGCGTAATGGCTATGTCGCTGGACTCCCACGTAGTTGACCGCGGTTTGTGTCCCGGACCTGGTGGCTTAAAACTCACGCCGGGTGCGTGTGTGTGCGTGCCCAAGATCCCGAGAGGAGAATGGAGGAGAAGGGATTGCGGCGTGGCCATCCCCCCAGCGGGTGATTTCTCGCTTTCTGTCTCTATGTCTCTCTCTGTCTGTCTGGCGAGTGCACGCGCCCTATAGTGAAAAAAAAAAAAAACCTCTCAAAAAAAATTAAAAAAAAATGTATATTTTAGATCCATACTGGAGATAGCAAGTAGAAAATTTAATATACAAGCCTAGAGTTCCAGAGAGTGGTCTGGGCTAAAGAAATAGTTTTAGACTCTTTGGCATATTGATGGCATTTTATTTTATTTTTAAAAAAATTATTTAATTTTATTTATTTAATATTATTCTTCAATTTGATGAGAGAGAGAGACAGAGACAGAGAGACAGAGAGAGAGTGAGAGAGAAAGGAAGCTGCTCTGTCCAGGGACTCGAGCCATAGTCAGTCACATGGACGTCCAGCGCCTTAACCACCACATCACCTGCCGGCCCCATATCGATGGTATTTTATACTAATACATCAAGGGAGATCATCATGCAGATGAGTATAAAGATAATAGGGAGTACCAAAGACGGAGTCCTGGGTACTATCAAGAGATGGGGAGGCGGGGAGAGAAGGAGAAAGACGGGGAGAGGAAACCTGTAAATATACAAAGGAGGAGAAAATAGTGACCTGAAGAGAAAGTCAAGAAAGTATGGTATCCTTGAAGTCAAGCAGAGGAAGAAAAAAGAGGGATCATTTGAGACAGTGTGGTTAAAAGACCAAATAACGGGAATACTGAGCTCTGACCGATGCAGAGGCGAGTGTTGTGGCAAAAACAGTTTTGGTGGAATGGTGAGGAAGAACTCTGACTAGGCTTGATTAAATATGATAAGGACCTTTCGCCCTCACACAGTCGCTTTTCCACTGACTTGTGTCTTATCTAAATGTGTGAGGAGAGGCCGGCAGGTGGCGGGGTGGTTAAGGGTGCTGACTCCCACATGGCTGGTCCGAGTCCTGGACCTGGTGGCTTGCTTTCTCACCTTCCCTCTCTCTATATATATCCCTCTCTGGTCAAATTAAAATAAATAAATAAAATAAATAAAGTTAAATAAAAGAATTCTTTAAAAAAATAAATGAATGTGTGAGGAGGGCATAGGTTGGTAATTATCTCTTCCTCTTTTTTTCTAGATTTTTTTCCCACTACGTTTATTTGTCACAGTTTTCTTTTCTTTTCTTTCTTTCCTTTTTTTCTTGTAATTTTTCTATAGAGAATGTGTGCTCACCAGAGAGAAAGAAAGAAAGAATGAGAAAGCATTCCTACTCCATCCTGGGGCAGGGATGGCCATGCTGCAATCCCTTCTCCTCCATTCTCCTCTCGGGATCTTGGGCACGCACGCACACGCACCCGGCGTGAGTTTAAGCCACCTGGTCTGGGACTCGAATCGTGGTCAACTACATGAAAGTCTAGTGACATATCCATTACGCCAACTGGTCCCGATCTCATAAACTCTTTTAAAGATTCTGTATTATATCATGATAACTATGGAAAGGCATTAGAGGATAAAAATAACAGAATGATATTTTCACGTCTGTATATAGAAAAGATCATCCTTGGGGCCGGTGGATGATGTCGTGGTTAAGGGTGCTTGGACTTCCACATGACCGACTGCTGTTTGAGTCCCGGACCTGGTGGCATGCTTTATCACTTTCCCGCTCTTTCTTTCTCTCTCTCTTACTTCACCTCTCTCTGGGAAAATTAAAATAAATAAAATAAAATAAAATAAAATAAAATAAAATAAAATAAAGTTAAATACACCAACTGTGGATCCCTGAATGAAATACTTCTTATTTTTATTTTTATTTTTTGGAGAGGTTTTTGCTATAGGGCGCATGTGCTCGCCAGAGAGAGAGAGAGAGAGAGATAGAAAGTGAGAAATCACCCCCCAGGGGGGATGGCTACGCCTCAGTCCCATCTCCTCCATTCTCCTCTTGGGATCTTGGGCACGCACACACACGTGCCTGGTGTGAGTTTAAGCTGCCGGGTCCGGGACGTGAACCGCAGTCGACTACATGGGAGTTCAGCGACATAGCCATTACACTAACTGCTGGTCCCTGAAATAATTCTTTTTAAAAAAAGATCCTAAATTTTTATTTTTGGATGGGATGCAGTAGCCCCATACATCTCAGTACTTCTCCTACAATAATTAGAGAAATCAAATAAATACAAAAACAATTTTAAAGCTAGCAGAGCTGAAGAAGGAATAAATGATAGGTGAAATAGGAGATATTTCAACTTTTCGCTGTCCCATGGGGCTGGGTGACACATTTGAAACTTCGAATCCCAGATGCAGGGGGAAGCACATTGGGAAGCTGGGAAACTTGGTAAAAGGCTTTTAAAAAGTAAAGTGAAACCTCTCATAATGTAGTGGTGTTCAAAAGAAGGTCAATCACAGTGGACGCCAGGACCCCAAGATAGCATGAGTCATCTCGGAAACTCATGGATGTCAGACTCGGGCAGCTGTCAACCTGGATATTGATGTGAAATTTTACCTCTAATGGCATTGCTGGAGCATTGCAGAGTCATTGCAAGTAGGTCAAAGTAAAGACGGGCATTGCTGGGGTTTCTATGGTGCTGGGCCTTTCATACTGTTCAGCTACCGCCTTTCTTACAAGAAACTCAAACACCAGCGATGACACAAGTACCACTGAAGAGGGCCAGCCTGGAGGGCATACACTGAACCAGACCTTCATCTCCTTGGTTTTGCATCCCTCTGAAGGAACTTGCTGAGTCCTTTCATATCCCAGTTGAGAAAATTCACACCTAGTAAAAGACAACAGGTTTGTGTACCTAAAAAAGAAAAGAAATGAGTCCTAATAAGACTGATCCATTCCAGACCTAATTGGAAACTTATGTATTGAAGTTATCAGTTGTCTGAAGCCCCCGCAGTTCTTTCACATACAATATCTGTTACAGGTTTGTTATACAATCACCAGATATACCAAGAAGTAATAGGTGACTGATAGTCATGAGAAAAAACAAGCAGTAGAAGAAGACCAATAGATGATGTAGATCTTGAAACTTAACAAACAAGAACTTTAAAATAATCATGGGATGCTAGCAGGTGGCGTGGTGGTTATGGTGCTTGATTTCCACATGGTTGACCGTGGTTTGAGTCCCAGACCTGATGACTTAAAAATCACAACAAATAAATAGATAAATAAATGAATAAATGTCTAAAAAATCATGCAAAATGTTTTTACACTTCTCACAGTAATTGATAGAGCAAGCATAAAAATCCTGGGAAAATATAGAAGTTATGAACAACAAGATGCATCAACTTGACATAATTGATATGTATAGAATACTAAACTTGCAACTGCAAAATTCACATTCTTTACAAGTATGTGTTAAACATTTACCCCTCCCAAAATGGCATTTTTTGGGGGTAAGGTTTTTGCTATAGGGCACATTCACTCTCCGCAGAAAACAGAAGGAGATTAGAAGAAGGAAAGAGAGAAATCACTCCTTTAGGGACAGGGTGATGACTATACTGCAAGCCCTACTCCTCCATGCTCATCCGGAGATTTGGGGCCCACATGCACAGGCGCCGCCACCTGCTGACTTTCAGAAAGAGATTTCATGCATATAGCATATAGCAAGTCTCAGTGAATTAAATCATGCATAGTGTATCCTCCGAGCACAGTGAAACAAAATTAGAAAGAAATTGTATAAAAATCCTCAAATGTTGGAAATTAACCAATATACTTCTAAATAATTTACTGGGCACAGAAGAAATCACAATGGAAAAAAGGAAGTATTTTGAACTGAATAATAATGACAATACCATACAGCAAAACTTATGGAATGTAGTTAATGCAGTACTCAGAGCAAACATTACAGCTGTAAATTCATGTATTAGAAAAGAAAATTTCAGATCATTACCTAGGTTTTCACCTTATTAAGTTACATAAAGAGGAGCACATTTAACCTAAGGAAAGCAAAAGGCAGAAACTCTTGGAGCAGTGATCAACAAAACAGTAGAATTATAATTTAAAAACTAACAAAGCCAAAATTTTGTTCTTTGAAGAGATTATAAAAATTAGTAAACCCTTAGCAAAACTGATAAAACAAGGAGAAAATGCAAAATACTTACATTAGGAATGCAAAAAGGACTTATCTATTGCTACTGCAGACATCATAAAAATAAGCTATAACACTAATTTCATGTTGGTTATGTAAAATTTCAAAAAGTTCTCTTTTTTGTCTGCTATTCTTACAGTCAATGGTGCCTGGTGGCATCAATCTTTCTTTCTAAAATACAGACTTAAGGCTGGCCTTGTAGCCTTATAACTAAGGGAGCTGGAACCTATATAACTAACTATGGTTCGAATCCCAACCCTGACAATTAGAAAAACATGAGGCATATATTTGTGTGTGTCCCAAACCTGACCAGATAGAGTAATGAGTGAGAAGGGATTGTGGTGTGACCATGCCCCATTGGGGAGTGTTTTCCCTCTTTCTCTCTCTGTCTTTCTCTGGTAAGCAATTATATTTATATGTATATGTGTGTATATATGTGTATATATATATGTATTTATATTCATATATACATGTATATGTATTTTATGTACACATATGTATTTATATGTATGTGTATATATACATGTATTTATATGCATATATACATGTATATGTATTTTATGCACACATATGTATTTATATGTATGTACATATATGTATTTATATGTATGTGTATATATACGTGTATATATATGTATATATAGATACATATACACACACACATACATGCATACCTTTAGTCTTCTGCTATAGTGGAGAAAAGACTAGTAATACACTTCAAGAGAGAGAAGAGAGGAATCAGCAAGTGGTGTGGTGGTTAAGGTGCTGGAATTCCCACATGGCCAACAATGGTTCGAGTCCTGGACATGGTGGCTTACTTTCTCTCTCTCTCTCTCTCTGGCAAAACTCATGTGAAAATAATAATAATGATAATAATGGTAATAATAATATAAGTAAATGAAGTTAAATAATTATTTTTTTAAAAAAAGAGAGAGGGAGGAGATACAGGACTCAGTTTTAAAACAAACTTTGGACTAATTTTGCTGTTTTTAGTCCCAGTTCATCACTGTTTCCAGAAATATGTGGTGTTTCCATTTAGGGTTTCTAGGGTTGTTCTTGTGGTAAAAATTGGCTTACTTCTTGGCTTTCCCCTGCTAGTTAAAAGTTTCATTTTCTAAGAGCTGCTAATTTAATTCAATTGCCACTCATTGTTTTGCTTTCTAGCTTCCAGAATTTTATATCTCTCAGCTCTTTGCATTGTCTTTTTTCCTGTGAAAGGATGTCTTTTCAAAATTGTGGAGAGAGATTTTCAGACAAATATGCTTAAATGCATGTTTTCAATCTTCTATCTTTCACTGAATGTCCCTTTTTAGTATCTTTCAAATTTTGCCTGAAGAGTTAGGAAATTGGATCCAGTGTTTTAGGTGGAGTAGGGAACTATTCTTTATTATAATACATTTTATGCAAGTATGTGACTCTTTAAATATGTGCCTGTGTAACTTTATTAGAGAATGAAATTAAAAACACCATGGAAACCAAACCAAAGCTAAAACGTATAAGGAGATAGAATACATAGAACTGGGTGACATTTATTCATTCAACAGACACAGTTCTAAATGGAAAAGCAGCTGCGAAGGAAAGTTAGTCCTACAGTTAATTTTATAAAAATGCTATTTATAGGGCTTGCAGATGGCAGAGGTTATGGCACTAGATCCCACGAGGCTGACCTCACAGCTTAAGTCCTGGACTTGGCAGCTTGAGAAACACTGGGTATGTGTGGATACATGCCCCAGATTCCGAGAGGACCCAGGAGGAGAAGGGATCGTGATGTGGTCATGCCTCTGCCTGTCTTGATCTCT
>NW_006203719.1:410686-418486 GCF_000334495.1 Tupaia belangeri chinensis | reverse complement strand
CCCTCTCTGTCTGTCTCTGGGGTCATAGTGGCCATATAATGGAACAAACGGACAAAGTCATTCATAAAACGTCTAGGGTCAGCAGATGGTCTGGTGGCTAAGGCAGCCTACATAACCAACTGCATGATTCAAATCCCTGACCCCACACCTTGAAAAGCACTTCAGGCACATGTGTGTGCATATCCAAAATTCTCAGTCACACAGATAGTCATAGCTAGGTGTTTAGCTATAGAAATATATTTTACTATGGGAGGTAGTATTTGAACTAATATACTTGATTTATAATTTTACTCCAAATAAGCAATTTAAAATAGTGGAAATTTTTTATATTATACATCAGAGTTAAAGCATAGTGACTTAAATAGAAAAACAAATATGTATCATGAGCATAGGGCATAGACAGTCCTGAATTAAACAAAAACGATGCAGTATAATTAAATTAATTGCTAAAGTAATGATAAAGACCCCAAAAATGGGCTGGCTCTGTGGCCCAGTGGTTAAGGCAGCTGGATCACACATAGCTGACAGTAAATTTCAAGTCCTGGGTCCTAAGATTAGAGAAACATGCCAGGCATCTGTGTGTGTGTGTGTGTGTGTGTGTGTGTGTGTGCCAAAAATCCCCACAGGAGAGAGAAATGGAAGAGAAGGCATTGCTGTGTGGCCGTTCCCCTTAAGGAGTGCTTTCTCCTCTCCGTCTCTCTCTGGCAAGTGCATATGCCCTCTAGCAAAACAAAAAAGAGAAAAGAAAAGTAAAAGATCTTAAAAATAGTAGAATATTGAGGAGATGACAGAGATCTGTGAAAGTAAGTGTTTCTAAGTTTGTATTAGAAGGATGGGTAGGGGCTGGCAAGTGGTGTGGTGGTTGAAGGCACTGGATTCCCCCATGGCTGACCATGGTTCGAGTCTTGGACCTGGCAGCTTGCTTTCTCTCTTTCTCTCTCTCTCCAGTCAAATTAAAAAATAATAATAAATATAAATAAATAAACAATTCCTAAAAAAAAGAAGGGTGGGTAGAATTTGGGCAAGAATCATGGTATAAGAAGGTCTATAGAAGTGAAGAAGAAAAGAGTGAGAGAAATACAGAATAGAAAATAACCCCAGAGAACCCTTGGGAAGTGAAGACTATGTGGCCTGGGGGAAAGGCAATAGTAAGTGGAACATTTTCTCTTTGGAATTCTGTCAAATTATCTTGAGTGCCTAGAAGGCAGCCATAACAGTCATTATAGGCAGAATACCTATCAAAGAAGCCTTATGAGTACGTGGTGGGAAGTTCTTGGTATAGTCAAATACGAACGGAGGAATCAGCTCATAGTTTCACAATCTTCTTTCATCGTTTGGTAAAAAATTATGTTCTTCACTCTGTATCCATTACTCAGTATAATTTTGTCATAGAGCATGTTCCTAACAAACACTTGTCAGCAAAACAATATATGAATTTGTATTAAGTAATGTCAACACAGGGGGAAGGGGAGTCAAGAAAGGGAGAGACAGAACACACAGAGAGTTGATTCCCTGGATCTAGCCACACAGTGATAATCCATTTTGATCTCAGCTAGTTGGATTGGGATTTTTGCACTTTGTAGGCTAAAGAGTCCTTAACTGGATTTGTGTTTTAGAAAAAAATTCTCTTTCAGTTTGAAGACAGAATGGATTTGAGCAGGAAAGACTCAAGACAGGTAGACTGGTGCAGGGTTCCAGGTGGAAACTCATGAGGAGTCTAGAATCAGCTCTGAGGCAGAACTGTGGCTTCGTGCTTAAGAGAGACAGTTACACACAGCAAACTGTGGTTTGAACCCTGGTTCTGGTGGCATAAAAACCTACCAGGCGCATGTGCATAAACAAAATCCCAAAAGGTTGGAGAAATGAAAGAAAAAAGATTAGTGACTCCTGTTAGGAGTCACTTTCTCAATCTCCCTCTCCCTCTTTTTTTTTTTTTTTTTGAGAGGTTTTTGGCAATAGTTTTTCTTTTGAGAGGTTTTCGCTATAGGGCGCGTGTGCTTGCCAGACAGACAGAGATAGAGAAACAGAAAGCGAGAAATAACCCCCCAGGGGGGATGGCCACACTGTAATCCCTTCTCCTCCATTCTCCTCTTGGGATCTTGGGCACACACGCACACGCTCCCGGCGTGAGTTTTAAGCCACCAGGTCTGGGAGGCGAACCGCGGTCGACTACATGGGAGTCCAGTGACATAGCCGTTGTGCTAACTGCCCGTCCCTTCTTCTCCCTCTTTCTATTTCTATCTCTCTGATGAGCCTGTGCGCCCTGTGGCAATTAAAACAAACAAACATACAAATGGCTCTGAAGCTAGCAATGTGACTTGGAGTTGTTAATTAACTTCTCTGAATTGGAAGACCAGCAGATGGTCTAATGGCTATGTTTCTGGACTCCCATGTAGTCCACCGTGGCTCGAGTCCCAGACCTGGTGGCCAGGCACGTGTGCTTGCGTGCCCAAGATCCCAAGAGGAGAAGCGAGGAGAAGGGATTGCGGCGTGGCCATCCCCAACGGGGGTGATTTCTCACTTTCTGTCTCTCTGTCTCTCTCTGTCTTTCTGGCGAGTGCACGTGCCCTATAGCAAAAACCTCTCAAAACAAAACAAAACAACAAAAAATCCCAACCTTCTCTGAATTGACTTCTTAGGTAAATGGGAAGTAGTAGTATTTCAGGAACGTTGTAAGGATGAAGGAGGTCATGTTCACAAACACTAGAATGTGACCGATGCTCTACGGGTGCTCAGTAAACAGCGATAGCTCTCCTTCCTCCCTGGTTTGTCTGATCGGATGGAACAAGGCTCTCTCTGACCACTCAATGGGTAACTGGAGAGCTTTGGAAAATTCCAGTGCCAGACTACAACTCAAACTAATTGTGTCTGATGTTCTGAGGGTGGGATGTGGGCATTAGCATTCTCTAAGTTCCCAAGGGGCTGCTTATCATCTGCTAAGGTCGATGCAAATGAAACCAGGCTAAAAGAGTTCCCAGTGCCTTGTCATCAATACCTACTGACTGCCGTCCTTTCCATTCTGGGAGCAGAAAATGTCACTAACCTTGGAGTGATGATTAATATTTACGTCAGCCCAGTGTTGATGACTAACTTTTCAATTCTATTTCCCACTTGTACACATTCTGGGAACTCTAGCTGTGGTTGGGACAACACAGGATGTTGGGGAAACATTTGCCCAGAGTCCCTAAATGGAGTTAAGGGAAAGGGCTTTTAAGTGTTTGCTTATCCCTTTAAGAACTGTGACAGGTAAATGACCTCTCTTAGCCTTTCTGGGAATAGATGAGCCAGCCCACCTTAGTTACAACGGATCCCTTCACAAAACGACCAACACAGGCCTTCAGTGGAAGAGGGAGAGAGTGAGGACTGCAAGAAGGGAGGAGAGAAGGGAGGAGAGAAGAGGGAGAGAGAAGGAAAAAGAAGAAAGAACAAGACTGCTGGGATCAGCAGTTGGAGTAATGACTGTGTCACAGGACTCCCATGTAGTAGACCACGGTTCGAGCCCTGGACCTGGTGGCTTAAACTCATGCTGGGTGCGTGTGCGTGCGTGCCCAGGATCCCGAGAAGAATGAAGGAGAAGGGATTCCAGTGTGGCCATCCCCCTGGACGGTGATTCCTTGCTTTCTGTCTCTCTGTCTTTCTGGCGAGCGCATGCACCCTATAGCAAAAATCTTTCTCAAAAGAAAAAATAAAATAACAAAGGAAAAAAAAGAGTAGGAGACGGTGCAGAAGGAGAGGAACAGACAGGAGTTGGAATACGTGCTGGTGAGTAGGCTGTGCTGGCTAAGGCTGTGGGTAGGGGTAGAAGCTAAAAGAGATGTCCACCATTCGACCACAGGGGACCTGTCCTCCTCCTCCAAGCCCTAGTAATTCCAGCAGGCAGCCCTAGTCTTGATGGAGACTAACCCCAAATTTGACTACATGGAAAGAAAGCAGGATTAGCATCTCGGTTTAAAAGATAAACTGAGTCTAGATGCTGGGGTAAAACGCCACATGCTGAGACAGAACCGATCTTGTAAAAGCCACAGTCAGTGGAACATCCTGCTCACCCAGTTCTCTCTAGGATTCAGGATCTTGACCTCTGAGCATCTATGCATGTCTTGAGTAATGTTGGAATGTAAAATTTCAGGAATTTGGGCTAAGCATTTTCGGAAAATGTCTGAACTCCAAGATTAGATGAGAACTAGATATGTTTTATTATTGAGTTAGCCTAACTATATACGTATATATGACATCAACTCTGAATAATAGATACTGTAGATGTTTCAAACTTCTAGCTTGCTTATTTATGTGTGTATGAGTGTGTATAAATGTGTTGTGTGTGTATACATATATATATGTGTGTATATATATATATATATATATATATATATATGTATTCTTTTTTATTTTTAGAGAGATTTTTGCTAGAGGGTGCATGCACTTACTGGAGAGACAGAGACAAAGCAAGAAATCACCCCCCAGGGAGGGATCGTCATATCACAATACCTTCTTCTTCATTCTCCTCTTGGGATCTTGGACGCACACACACATGCACCAGCATGAGTTTTAAGCTACTGGGTCCGGGACTTGAACTGTGGTCAACTACATGAGAGTCCAGAGATGTAACCATTACCCATCTGCAGGTCCCATATGTATGTATTCTTTTTGTTTTGAAAAGAATTATTTATTTTATTTATCTTTTATTATCATCATAATTCTTTTGATGAAAGAGAGAGAGAGAGAGAGAGAGAGAGAGAGAGAGAGAGTGAAAGTGAGAAAGCAAACCACTGGGTCTGGGACTCAAACTGTGGTCAGCCATTTGGAAGTCTAGTGCCCTGAGCCACTATGCCAACTTCCAGTCCACCCATATGTATGTATTCTTAAATAAGGATTTGAAAACCCCTCACCACCAGAATAGCTGAGAGAATATTGTGCTTATTTATTCTTTATTTTGCTCCTTAAACATTTATTAGGTATCTGTTATAACTAGGTGTTTGAGAAACAAAGATATATATTCTCTATGTTCAGTGAAAAAAATAATCATAGCCATGTGCTTGGATGCTATTGGGCCCTCTGGGAATTATGTCATTTCTGGTCTAGTTTAAACTTCTGTTTCTATATAGTGAAAACCTGCTATTTTCCTTTTGTATATTGCAAATGGTCTTGTCCTGATGAATTAAATGCAGATATGGGATTTTGTCTTGGGCAGTCAGATATTATGAAATATGTTTTTGGTCTTCATCCAGGTTTTCCGAGATATCTTTTGGAATATCCAGAGTTGGGACCAGCAGATGGCATAATGGTTACATTGCTGGACTCCCACGTAATTGATCATGGTTCAAGTTTAAAACTCATACCGGGCATGTGTGTGTACATGCCCAAAATCTTAAGGGAAAAAGGGATTGTGGTATGGCCATCTGCCCTGGGGGGTGATTTCTTGCTTTCTGTCTCTCTTTCTCTCTGGCAAGTGCACACTCCCTTTAGTAAAAGTCTCTCTAAAAAAGGAAATCTCTAGAATTATGAATGTCTTTTATATGCTAATGAGGTGACAGGGCCCCAAGAAAGTTCAGAATGGGAGTCGGTCTCCAAAAATACCAAGGGATGGTTAGGGGTTAAGACTTTCAGTCCCACTTACAATCTCCAGGGACTGGAGAAAGATTGAAGGTTATGTCAATAGTGGCCAATCATGCTTATGTAATGAAGTCTCTATAAAAACTCAAAATGACTGGGAACCAGCAGTTAGCGTAATGGCTATGTCGCTGGACTCCCACGTAGTTGACCGTGGTTCGCGTCCCGGACCCGGTGGCTTAAAACTCAGGCCGGGCACGTGTGCGTGCGTGCCCAAGATCCTGAGAAGGGAATGGAGGAGAAGGGTTTGCGGCGTGACCATCCCCCCTGGGGGGGTGATTTCTCACTTTCTGTCTCTATGTCTCTCTCTGTCTGGTGAGCGCACATGCCCTATAGCGAAAATCTCTCAAAAAAAAGAAAAGAAAACTCAAAATGACTGAGGTCAGGGAGCTTCCAGAGAGCTAGGCATACAGAAGTTCATGAAGGGTGGTGAGCCAGAAGAAGGAATGGAGGGAAGCTCCAAGCCCCTTCTTAGATACCCTGCCCTATGTGTCTCTCCCATCTGGCAGTTCATCTGTATCTTTTGTAATATCCTTTATAATGAACTGGCAAAAGCACATGAGTATTTCTCCGAGTTCTGTGAACTGCTCTAGCATTAATCAAATCAATGGAGGGGGTTGTGGAAACCTTCCTTTATAGCTGACGAGATAGAAGCAGAGGTCATAACCTGGGGCTTTTGATTGGCATCTGAAGTGGAGGCAGTCTTGTGGGACTCAACTCTGAACCTGTGGGATCTGACTCTACCTCCAGGTAGATAGTGTCAGGATGAAATTGAATTAGACTGCATCTTGCTGGTGTCTTCGGGAGAACTGACTGCTTTTTTGATGTTTGGAGAAATTGCCCCCCCCCACCCATGCACACATTTGGTGTCAGAAGTATTGTATTGAGTGGTGAGAGAAAGAGAGTAGCAAAAATACTGCTTTCTCTATATCTGACAGGCCATCAGTAACATTTTCAGCTAGTGCTAAGCCTCTATTCCTTCTATTCCTTCAGTATTATTGATAAAAAAGTACAGTTTTTATCAATAATATTGCTTAGGCTTGTTGATTTTCTCCCTGGAAAAAGTATGCTGCTGGCCTTCTTTTTCTCTTTAGAGGAGACTTTTCTTAGTCTGTGTCCCCGTGTCTGTGCCTGACCAGATATGCAATCTGAGTGTTCTGTGGCCGTATCTCAAGAAGAAGTAAGGGATGTTTCAAGTTCCTTTGAGGGGAATAAAACTGTAGCTAATTCGGATGGTGGTGAGGGGAGAGGTGAACAGATTATGGGCAAGAAAGACCACAGAAAGGGATGAGGGCGGGAGACACACGTGGTGGTGGTGAGCTGCCCATCCCATCCCTCTGAGTAAGGACAATCGGAACTTTATGCTATCACACTTTGTACTATGAATAAAGTGGTGGCAACAATGCTGCCCAGTGGGGCCAGAAAGACAGGTTCACAGAGCAGAACTCATTCAACTTTTTTATTTTCCCCAAAATAAAATGAGAAATAGCTGCTACAATGGAGGGCTATTAACTGGTGTCCTACATCTCCCGATGAAAGAGATGTTTTTCTGAAATAATTACAGTAATTAAAAACACGGGCCTGAATTTATCCCAGTAGAGTTACAGAATCAAAATCAAGTTGTGTATGTGGTGGTGGTGGGGGGGTCAGCAGATGACATGGTAGTTAAGGCACTGGACTCCCACATGCTGAATGCAGTTCAAGTACTGGACCTGGCAGCTTAGTTTCTAACTTTCCTTCTCTGTCTCTCTGGTGAGTGCCCATGTCCTATAAAAACGTTTAAAAAAAATAAATTAAATAATTATTTTAAACAACAACAACAAAAATCCAAGTTACCTTATTTATGGTTAAGTAGCCTATTTAAAGAAGAATTAGGATACTCTATGGAATATTACTCAACCATACAAAACAAGACGACTCTGGCATTTGATAGAAAGTGGACAAATATGGAAGATTTACTGCTAAGGGAAGTGAACCAGGCTATGAAAGAGAGATACTGCATTGGGCCAGCAGGTGGTGTGGTAGATAGGGGCACTGGATTCCCACATGACCAACTGCAGTTCGAGTTTTGGACTTGGTGGCTTGCTTTCTTGCTTTCCCTTTTTGTCTCTCTCTCTCTGTCTGTCTGGTCAAATTTTAAAAATAATAATGACAAATGGAATTAAATAAATAAATAATTCTTTAAAAAAAAAG
>NW_006203719.1:399600-410598 GCF_000334495.1 Tupaia belangeri chinensis | reverse complement strand
CATGGAGAATGGTGATGGATACTGGAGACAGTGTGAGAAGAGGGTGGGAGATGGGGAAGAGTGAGAGGAAAGGAATCAAGGAGAAAAATAGAGAAGGAAGACATTTAAGGGACAAAGAAATGAAGGATTGTTTGTTGATGATAATGTGTATGGTATCTTCAACTGGACTGGTGTGAAGTGTGTTCATATTGGGCAATTCATTTTATAAGTTGGAATGATGTACAATGATTGCACATATAAGTTATACTAATAATTTTTAAAAAAGAATTAGGATTCTGTCTTCTACAATCTTCAATTTACAAATATTCACTGATGTACTAGCATTGATAAGTACTACTGGCCCCCTGTGGGAGGACCATTTTTAGTTGTTTTAGGGTAAATGGAAGTGAGCCATCCAAACTGGATCAGTCTACTCTGTGATTTAAAAAAATCCAGCAGATAACATAGTAGTTAAGGCGCTGGACTCCCCGCGTGACTGGCTGTGGTTCAAATCTCAGACCTGGTGTGTGTGAGCCTGCATGCCCAAAATCCCAAGAGGAGAATGGAGGAGAAAGGATTGTGGCATGGCATCCCTCTGAGCGGTGATTTCTCGCTTTTTCTTTCTCTGTCTTTCTGATGAGCACACGTGCCTATCCCTTCTGTAAGAGAGTATGCATGCCTGGTAGTGGGGATATTGTTTTACTTTGTGCAAAGTTCATTGCTTTGAATGGCCCAAACCTATGACCTTGCCTTCAGGTTATAACCAAGGTAGAAAAGTCAGGCTTGCCTATGAGAGGGTTAGCAAAATACCTGTATAGGCTGGTGCCAATTATAGAGTTTTGAAGACATCTCTTACAGGAACTCTAATTTGGCTAGTTGCCTGAAGCTTGCTGTAGTAGTTTACAAATAAATCCACTTTTTTGTTTAGAGGTACTTCCTCATATTTAAGTACATAAAATTAAAAATATACACTTAATAAACTATTTTTTAGAGTACTTTTAGGTTCAAAGCAAAATTGAGCCAAAGTAGAGAGATTTCCCTTGGCCCAGAACATGCAGAGTCTCTCCCATTATCAACATCACACACAAGAGTGATAAGTTTATTAAAATCGAGCAACTCACATACTGCTATTTCTTACCCAACGTCTGCAGTTACATTAGAGTTCACTCTATGTGTTATACATTCTGTAAGTTTGAACAAATGCATACTGAAACATATTCATGTTTATAGGATCACACTGTATACTTTTAATGCCGTAAAATCCTTTGCTCTCCGTGTTGCGTGTATTAATGGTTTGTTCTTTACTGAGTAGTATTTCATTGTATTGATCTATGGTGATGCATTCATTCTTTCATTGGTCAATGCACTTTTAAGTTGTTGTCAGTTTTTGGTAGTTGAAAATAAAGCTGTGTTAAATATTTATGTGCATATCTTTAACTGGGCATCTGTTTCCTTTTAGGTAACTACCCAGTACGAGATTGCTAGATAAATGGCAAGTGCATAGTTACCATAACAAGAAGCTCCTCAACTTTTGCAAAGTGACTGTACAATTTTGTATAGTCACCAGAAATTGTTCTGCGTCCTTGCCAACATTTGATGAGAGTCTTAAAAAAATTTTAGCCATGGGCCAGCAGGTGGCATGGTGGTTGAGGGTCTGGACTCCCACGTGGCCCACTGTTATTTGAGTCTCAGTCCTGGTAGCTTGCTTTTTTAATTTCCCTCTCTCTCTCTCTCTCTCTCTCCCCCCCTTTCTCTCTCTCTGTCTCTTTCTCTGGTGAGTGCACATGCCCTATAGGAAATTAAAAATTATGATAAATAAAATTAAATAAATAATTCTTAAAAAAACTTTTTTTTAGCCATTCCGGTAGGTGTTTAGTGATATCTCATTATAATTTCAGTATGCATTTTTCTGATGACTAATGATGTGGTGCATCTTTTCATGCATGTAGTTTCTATTTACAGTAGTGAAGCATACATTCCAAGCCTTTAATTGTATTTATTTTGGTAATTGGTTTTTTGTCTTCTTTCTTTAGATTTTAAGAATTCTTTGTATAGTCTAGAGTCAAATCCTTCATTATGTATACGTATCGTTGCAAATATCTTATCTTCACCTGTGGTTTGTCTTTTCATTTTCTTTTTTAGAGATTTTTGCTATAGGGCACATGTACTCACCAGACAGACACAGACAGAAATCCCCCAGGGGGATGGCCATGCTACAGTACCTTCTTCTCCATTCTCCTCTTGGGATTTTGGGCACACAGGCACATGAGGCTGGTGTGAGTTTCAAACTACTGGGTCTGGGACTTGAACTGTAATTGAGGATGTGGGAGTCCAACACCTTAACGACTACACCATCTGCTGGCCCCTGTCTTTTCATTTTTTTAAAAGCCTATTTTGAGGTTAGCTCTCTGTTCTCTGTGGAATCCGGTTAAGGTAGCCAGATTCCACATAACTGATGCAGTTAAAATCCTGGCCACCAAGGCTTAATAAACATGCCAGTGTGAATCTGTGTGTGCCTCAAATCTTGTCAGGATAGAAAAAAGGAGGAAAAAGGATTGCAACATGATTAAGTCTCACTGGGAGTGCTTTCTCCCTCTCTCCTTTCTCAAGCTATCTCTGGCAAGAACATGTGCCTCTGGCAATTGGAAAGAAAGTATTTTTGGATGAGTAGAAGTTTTAAATTTATCAAAGGTTTTTTCATGATTTATGAGTTAAGTTTTTTAAATAATTATTTTATATAATTTTGTTTATTTATTTTAATTTGACCAGAGAGGGACAGAGTGAGAGAGATAGAGAGAGAGGAGAAAGTGAGAAAGCAAGTCACCAGATCTGGGACTTGAACCACAGTTGGCCATATGGAAGTCCAGAGCCCTTAAACACTACACCACCTGCTGGCCCTGAGTTATGCTTTTTATGTACTAAGAAATCTTTTTTTTTAAATTATTTAATTTTATTTATTTATCTATTTATTTTAATTTGACCAGAGGGGAGGGGGAGGAGGAAGAGAGAGAGAAAGAGAGAGAGAGAGAGAGAAAGTAAGCCACCAGGTTTGGGACTTGAACCACAATTATCCATGTGGGAGTCCAGGGTCCTTTACCACCATACCACCTCCTGACCTCCCTAAGAAATCTTTGAAGTCTAAGGAATCTTTTGTCCTATCCTAGGTCATAACTATTTCCCTATGTTTTCATTACGAATTTCATAGTTTTAGGTTTAAATTTTAGGTTTATGACCCATTTTTAATTAATTTTGAATATGATATTAGGTATTTTAAAGAATTATTTATTTATTTATTTAAGGATTTTTTAAAATTTAACTTTATTCATTCATTTATTAATTTATTTCAATTTGACCAGAGAGAGATAGAGTGTACGTGTGAGAGAGAGAAAGAGAGAGTGAGAGGGAAAGTGAGAAAGCAAGTTGCCAGGTCCGGGACCTGAACCAGGGTCAGCCATGTGGGAGTCCAGCACCTTAACCACTATGCCACCTGATGACCCCTAGTTAAATATTTTAAAAAGATGTACATTTAATTTGTTCAGCACTATTCATTGAAATGATTTTTTCTTGCTTCCTTCCTTCTTTCCTTCCTTCTTTCTCTTCCCTCCCCCCTTTTGTTTTTTTAGAGAAGTTTTTGCCATAGGGCACATGCGCTCACCAGACAGAGAGAGACAGAGAGACAGAAAGCGAGAAATCACCCCCCACGGGGGATGGTCATGCCGCAATCCCTTCTCCTCCATTCTCCTCTCGGGATCTTGGGCATGCATGCACACGCGCCCGGTGTGAGTTTTAAGCCACTGGGTCTGGGATGCAAACCATAGTCGACTACGTGGGAGTCCAGTGACATAGCCATTACGTTAACTGCTGGTTCCCAATAAATAATTATTTTTTTAAAATTGCTTTGGTTACTTTTACTTTCTAAAAAATAAAACCTAAGGAAGGGCATGATTTAAATTAAGAAGGATTTTTTAAGGGTCGGCAGGTGATGTGGTGGTTAGGGGTGCTGGATTCTCACATGACTGACCATGGTTTGAGTCCCACATCTGGTGGCTTGCTTTCTCACTTTCTCTTTTGCTCTGTCCCTCTCTTGTCAAATTTAAGTTAATAGAGTTAAATAAAAGAATTCTTAAAAGAAAAAAATTAAGAAGGATTTTTATTCAGAGGAACAATAGATAGGGTATACATTATCATTTTCGTAGATAAGTAGGTTACCTCTTCACCAGTTCAATTGCCTGATAAATAATTGCTTGAGGCATTTAAAGGAGAGAGCTGATCAGTCTATTTTCATGAAGAAAGTGGGATCTGAGCTTGGTGCCGATGGACAGATTGCACACATATAGGTGAAGAGAACGAGGGGATCACGGGGGTGAATAGTGCAAACAGCTTGGGCTTTGAAATCAGAAAACTCTTGGCTTCCCCTCTACTCACAGAGCCCAGCTATTGTCATCTCTTCTCTGAAATCTTTGTTAGCAATTCACTCTTTTCCCCTTCTACTGGACAGCTTGGACCACTCCCTTTGCATTTAAAAGACCATGTATTATATATACAATAACTACATTATTCTATTGCTTTTTTGTTTTGTTTTGTTTTAGAAAAAATGTCAGGGCCAGCAGGTGGCGTGGTGGTTAAGGGTGCTGGACTTCCACATGGCCGACAGTGGTTTGAGTCCTGGACCTGGTAGTTTGCTTTCTCGCTTTCCCTCCCTCTGTCTGTCTGTCTGTTTCTCTTTCACTCACTTTGTCTCTCTCTGGTCAAATTAAAAATAATAATAATCATCATCAAAATAATTATATAAAATAGTTCTTAAAAAAATAAAAGAAAAAGTATCATTCTGGGGCAGAGGTGGCATGAAGCTTAGGGTGCTAGATCCCACGTAGCCAGCTCCGTGGTTTGAGTCCCAGACCAGGAGGCTTGAAAATCACACTGGATGTGTGTGCGTGAGTGCCCAAAATCCCAAGAGAAGAATGGAGGAGAAGGGATTGTGTCATGGCCATTCCCCACGGGAATAATTTCTCACTTTCCTTCTTTCTGTCTTTCCTAGTGAGTGCACATGCTCTAGGGCACAAACTAACTACAGCAACAAAAAATTGTCCTTCTGTCCTCTATGGGCTCTTTGATCTTGGGCAAAGAAACATATTTCTGAGCCTCATTCTTTATTTCTAAAATAGATTCCTGGGACGGGTGGTGTAGTGGTTACCTCACTGCACTCGCACATGGCTGACTGCAGTTTGAGCACTGGATGCAGTAGCTTGAAAATCACACCAGGTATGTGTTCATGCGTGCCCAAGATTCTAGAAGAATGGAGGAAAAGGGATTGCGGAGTAGTCATCCTCTCTGGGGAGTGATTTCTCACTTTTCCTCTCACTGTCTCTCTTTCTCTCCGGTGAGCACATGTGCCGTATGGCACAAACCTCTAAAAAGTAAATAACAGGGGCCAACAGAGGGCACAGTGGTTAAAGGCTCTGGACTCCTACATGGTCAAATGAGGTTCAAGTCCCAGACCTGGAAGCTTGCTTTCTCACTTTCTCTCTCGTGTTCTGTCTCTGGTCAAATTAAAAGATAATAATAAAATAAGGTTAAATAAAATAATTCTTAAAAATAATAAATAAATAACAATAAATACATGAAATAGAGATTCTTACTTCACATAGTTGGTTTAAAAGTTAAATAGAACGGCCAGCAGGTTAAGGGTCCTAGACTCCCACATGGCAAACCATGGTTCAAATCCTAGACCTGGCAGCTTGTTTTTTCTCTCTCTTACTCTGTCCCTCTCTAGTCAAAATAAAATGAATAAATAAATAATAAAGTTGAATATTTTTTAAAAAAATAAGTTAATAGAATGATGTCTTTGAAGTATCTCATATAGACAAGGCATATACAAAGTCTCAGCAAATGTTATATTTCTGTCCTTTAATAGGAGGAAAAGCTTGATTATGTTAGGGACCCCACAGAAGAGGGTGAGGTGACATTTATCCTGTCAGCAACTAATAATTGTTACTAATGTGAGTCATTGCTAACTCCTGAAATTGGTATTTTTATATTCCTCTTTTTAATCAATGTTAGCAAAAACCTGAAAGTTATACCAAAGCTATTAGACTTACAAAATTTCTGTCTAGTCACTAACTGGTTGAAATAATACAAATAAAAACAAGGAAAGTGCAGATTTTATAGTTATTTATTTAGAATTTGCCAGAGGGTAGGTATGCTCACTGGAGAGAAAGAGAGAGAGAGAGACAGAGAGAAAGTGAAAAGCATCCCCGTGGGAAATGGCCGTGCTGCAAACTCCTCTCCGTTTCTCTTTGCTTTGGGGACTTGGGGCACACGTGCACACGCATGTGGATACTGTGTAGGCTGCTGGGTCTGGGATTTGAACAACATTCTTGGCCATGTATGATCCAGCCTTCTTAACCCCTGTGCTTCCCACTTGGCCCATGTTTTTGTTTTTTCTGTTAATATTTCCTGTTGAAAATCTATAGAGGTTTTTTTGTTTGTTAGTTAGTTTTTTTTTTTTAAAAGAATCAAGAGGTGAACAGTAGCGTGGCAGTAACAAACAGTGCTCTTCAAGGCTGACCCATGTTATGTGTTGGAAGGTTCTGGGTTCAAGTCTAGAGACCTCCCTGAATATACTGGCCACATGCACATGTATGCCTATGATGCAGGGCTGGCCAGGGCTCCGGGTGGAATGTGGCCTCAAGACCATCTCAGAGGTGTGTTCTCTGTCTCTTGTTCATGAAAAAAATAAGTAAGTAAACTTAAAAATAAAAAAAAGAAGAAGAAAACAGATACTCATTTCTGACCATCAGTTTTGTCATCTGTAAATGCAGGGTTTTTTTTTTTTTTAATACATAAATAAATACAGTACTTTAAAAATCTTGGGCCTGCCATTGTCATGGTGGTTAAGGCAGCTGGATCCCTCACGGCCCTCCCAGTTGGAGTACTGGACCAGGTGGCTTGAAATACATATTGGGGCGTGGGCGTGTATGTGTATGGGTGCTCAAAATCCCAAGAGGAGAAGACAGGAGAAGGGATTGAGGAATGAGCTTCCCAGTTGGAAAGTGATTTCTTATTTTCCCTCTATCTCTCTCTCTGTAAAGTACACATGACCTAGAGAAAAAAAGAAATGAAAAGAAAGAAAGAAAAAGAAAGAAAAAAACATTGAGGAATAAAATCACTGTATTTAGAAGAGTGCCCAGGTGGGACCAACAGGTGGCATAATGGTTACATTGCTGGATTCTCACATAGTCAACTGTGGTTCAAGTCCTGGACCCAGTGACTTAAGACTCACTCTAGGTGCATGTGCGTGTGTACCCAAGATCCCAAGAAGAGAATGAAGGAGAAAGGACCACGGTGTGACCATCCCCCTGGGGGGTGATTTCCGCTTTCTCTCTCTCTCTCTCTCTCTCTCTTTCTCTCTCTCTTTCTCTGGTGAATGTGTGTGCCCTATAACAAAAATTTCTCAAAAAAATAAAAAAAAGAATGCTTAGGAAATAAATTGTTTACTCTTAGCTGATTTTGATCATGTAGTTTCAAATGATCTAAATTTAATGTTCATTTTTTCAAAATGTGTGAAAATTTTGTTTTTAGCTAGAGATGTTCATGAATGAACCATAGTTAATAGATATATTTATGAGTAGAACAACCGGAAACTAGTATAAGGAATTCTCTGTCTGGGTCTGGTAAATGTAGGCATTGTAGTGTAAGGGATAAGCTCGGAGTAACTGAAATGTAAATTACAACCCACAGACATCCTGGAGTCAGAAAAAAGCTCCTATCTGTTTAGCAACCACTGTGAACTTGTAACTTTACTCATTAGTTTCACACTTTTAAGAAACAAAAAGAAAAAGAAAGGAGGAAAAAAAGCAAAGAAAGGAAAGAGAAAAAAGAAAACAAATTACTCTTTTCCATGTTCGAAGCTCTACCAGCAGTTCACGCTCATAGTCTGCAAAGACCAGAGTGCCACCTCCAGAGAAGTGGTAGTGGATTAAAAACCCCAAACGGAGCACAATATGGTTAGATCATCTCTCCCAGTCTCTTTACCATCCTCTTCAGATCGAAATCCAGCCCTTCCCTCAATGACCGACCTTTTGTGATATATTTTGACCCACAGTCATTAAATTCACACTTGTACACAAACAGAACAAGGAATCTTTTTCTTTATCCTTCGTGAAAACTTCTTGCATTGAAGTAAAAAAAAATCGTCTTTCAAAAAAGGAGGGAAAAAAGAACTTCATTAAGAGCTATTGTTCTTATTCTGACAGTCTAAGCCAAAAGGTCCCTGGCTTTTTGCTTTCCCTAAAGAGGATCACAGTGAGGATCCTAACTCTGCCAGTGAATGAATCTGAGCCCCACAGGACTCCTGGAGAAAGTGGCACAGGATTTGGCTGTTAATTATAGCCACATATTCACAAATGCTTCAGGTCGGTCTTTCTATTGGACTTACAACATCCTCAAGAAAATTTACTGCAGAGAACTCCTGAGGTTTGCCTTAAAGAATATATAAAAGAAAGACTTAAAAAAATCAGTTTCTTCAGGAGCCAACAAGCTCTGGAAACTGATCCAGAGAATGATGGTGCTTTATGTTGGGGCGGGAGAGCAAGTAGGAAGTTTTCCATGCTTTTCTGAATTCATAAGCTCAGATCCAGGGCTGTGGTGGCTCAGTTAGGACCCTGAGAAGCAAAT
The DNA here is from genome assembly GCF_000334495.1 of Tupaia belangeri chinensis. NCBI lineage: Eukaryota > Metazoa > Chordata > Mammalia > Scandentia > Tupaiidae > Tupaia > Tupaia belangeri. The sequence continues at coordinate 401,943 of NW_006203719.1, read as the reverse complement.
GGATTGTGACAGAAGAGGAGAGTTCTAAGGGACAGACAATTGGACCCTGTGGGGACTCCATACTCCCAAGAAGCAACCTGGAGAATCCACAAATTGGCATAGGGCTGTTCATCAAAATAAATAAATAAATAAATAAATAAATAAATAAATAAATAAATAAAAATTAAAAAAAATAAAGAAAAAACACAAAAATTTGAAGGAACTTCAAAATGTTTGTGGAAAAATTGAATGAAAAATACGAGTTCATTTTGTTGAAAAAAAAAAGAAAGAAAGAAAAAGAAAAGAATAAAGAAAAGGAGAAAAGAAGTCCAACCACAGTTTTTTTATAATACCCATTTTCCATGAACATTTTGAAGACTCCTTACTATATACGCAGATATAGTAAGCTGTTGTGATGCCTCTTTTACTGTATGATCAGTTTTTTCATCGGGCAAAAGACACAACGTGATGCAAGGTGTATTTCCATGAGGGTTGTAATTCATAGTTTTCTCTGCTCAGCAACCCCTAAAAAGAGAGGGGAGTTGGGAGAATAGAGAAATCTTCAGGTAGAAGAGCACGGACTATCCTTAAACCTGTTGCTATCACATAGTCCTTAATGGCTTGTGGTAAAATAAAATGTCTACTTAGGAAATCTCTCACACTTCCTCATATGATAACTACAAACAAAGCTGGGCAAGAAGAACCCAAGTATTGTCAATTTTTATGTGATAACCACATCAAAACATCTAGATTTAGAAAAATGACTGATATCTTATATGAGTCTCTCTCGCAAAGAACTGATGGCAATATGAAGGAAAAAGCAGGCAACTTTTTAAAAAAAAATACCATGTAGGTGGATCACATAGTTTTTAGAAGAGCAAAAAAAAAAAAAAAATCCAACTGGAATCTGAAAAATGCATTCCCTACTTATCTCTTGGCAGTTTTAATAAGCCAGTGAATTTTAATAAAGCGAAGTTATCACAAAAGATGCTTTTCCCAAAACATCTTCTGTCAGTTAGAGTTTAGCCCATGAGTATTTTGAAAAGCTTTATCTGAATTTTGTCATTTTAAAAAGGTCATGCTTATCAGTTCAGCACCTTCAATGAGAAAGGCCTTTGTTCTCAGGGAGCCTTGTCTCAGGTTTTAAGACAGGCTACCATCAAAGGGCCACTGTGCCTCCAGCCATCGCTTCTTGCCAGGAGGTCCCTGGAAGCACTGTCTACCATAGCAATGGCAGAACCAACTCTTCCTCTACGTGGGAACTCCAGAGAGGGAAAACAACCTGAAGGCTAGCCCTGAAACTCTGTTACTAATCATGACAAGATTAATACAGAAAATACAAACAAGAAAAAACACAGGGTCTGGCTGATTCCCCTGAGGTAGTAGAGGGGAAACTTCTAGGAAGATTGGGTTTCGTTTTTGTATAATTACACACTCCATTGAATTTAATTATTTCACAGTGAAATTCCTGGAAGACAAATGGCTCCTCAGTGTAGACCTTCATTTTCTTTGTAGTGTAATCAAATTTTTCTACATTTTTTTGGATGAAAAATTGTATTTTAGGTAATGTTCAAAGTGTGGCATGAAATGAGAGCTCCTTATGCTAACTATTTGCATCGTCTATAATTTTGTGGAGGTCTTCTTACGTGAGAAATTAAAAGCTGGTTAAGGTTCTTTATTTTCATATCACAAGTCTCTATCCCTGTCTCATCTCGCTTGCTGAGGCTACTGTTTGACTTTTCAAAGTCTGGTTATTAGGTCACATACAGGGTTAGCTCCTGCCTGAGCCACCCCACCGGGATGGTGGGACACTGGACAGGAGAAGAGGTTGTGAAAGATTTAACTCAGAGACTGGTGATTTCCACTGAAGGCCAGACATTCTGTAACTTTTCTCCATGGGAGTCTGACAACTTCGTCTGTCTAAATTAGGTCCAGGAGAGATTGTTGCCAAGTGTGGTCATGGGAAGAAAGCTAGTTGCGACCTGGTTTCTTTCTAGGTCCTGCTCTGCCACTAATTGGTTACGTGACTCAAACATTCATTCAGCATTTATCCAACATTTGTGAATGCCTTTCATGTGGCAGACTGATGGTGTGCTGTTAGTTTTCTTCTTAAATGTTGGGAAGAACTACAGTATAGGGACTAAGAGCAACAGGTCTCTGGATTCAGATAGAACTGAGTGTGAGACTCCTTTTTTTTTTTTTTTTTTTGGGGGAGTTTTTCCCTCTAGGGCCCGGGTGCATAGGGCACATGAGCTTGCCAGAGAGACAGAGAGACAGAAAGCGAGAAATCACCCCCAAGGTGGATGGCCACACTGCAATCCCTTCTCCATTTTCCTCTCAAGATCTTGGGCACACATGCACACA
>NW_006203719.1:397583-399413 GCF_000334495.1 Tupaia belangeri chinensis | reverse complement strand
TTTTTGGAGAGATTTTCACTATAGGGCACGTGTGCTCGCCAGACAGACAGAGAGAGACATAGAGACAGAAAGCGAGAAATCGCCCCCCAGGGGGGATGGTCACGCCGCAATCCCTTCTCCTCCATTCTCCTCTCGGGATCTTGGGCACGCACGCACATGCGCCCGGCGTGAGTTTCAAGCCACCGGGTCCGGGACACGAACCGCGGTCGACTACGTGGGAGTCCAGCGACATAGCCATTACGCTAACTGCTGGTTCCCAGAACTGAGTGTGAGACATAGCTTGAAAAGCATGCTGGCTGTGTGTGGAGGCATGCCCCGAATCCCGAGGAGGCTGGAGCAGAGAGGACTGCAGCGTGGTAGTCTCCCTGAAGGGCGGTCTCCTCACTTGCCCTCCCACTGTCACTCATCTAGCCAGTGCATGTGCCTTGTGGCGAAAACCTAAAAATAAAAAGAACAAAAAAGAACAGAAAAAAGAAGAATAGTGTTTTATTTATCTTTGCATCCCAGGATGCTAAGATAATAATGCTTGGCATGTCTTTGGCATTCAATAAATAACATTTATTTACTTACTGTAGAGGTTTTTGCCTTAGGGCACATGTGCTCAACAGAGACAGGGAGAGAGAGAGTGACAGTGAGAAGGAAAGTGAGAAATCATCTCCCAGAGGGGATGACCATGCTACAATCTCTTCTCCATTCTCCTCCCAGGATCATGGGCATGCATACACACATTTCCTGCATGGCTTTTAAGCTACCAGGTCTGGGACTCCAAACGAGATCAGCCACATGTGGGAGTCCAGTGACATAACCACTATGCCATCTGCTGCCCCCAATAAGTAACTTCTGAATAAAAGAAAGAAGAAAAGAAAGCATAACAGTTATTATTATTGTTGTTGAATTAATTTTCTCTGTGACAGACAAAACCAAATGTTTTTTAAGTTAAGAAAAAGAAAAAGCCACAGGCACTTGGAATACCTTACTCCTAAGGTTAATCCAGGCTAGGCTGGCACCCCAGACAAGAAGTGCTCCCGGAGCCAGGTGAGGATGCAGCAGTCACACAGTGAGATGTGCATGGGAAATGTCTTGGGTTTGCATCCTGGAATCTCCTGGCGCAAGGGGGTGTATATCCAACCCAAGATCCGGGCCAACCGAGACCCACAGTGGACTGGAGCAAGAAGACCCTGCTTAGGTGCCTCTCTGTCTCTCTTTCATGGAAGAAATGAATAAATAAACAAAAAAAGAGAGAGAAGTGGCAGCTCTCTAAGTCAGCTACTTTTAACAAGTGCAATTTCAACATTTATTGGTATTAACAAAATGGTGAACCTTTTCTTTCGTCTAGTACTTATCAATAATACAAAGATGTTTCTAAGGAAAAATCATTAACTAATTAAAAAAATGAATTAAGTGTGTCTGTGAGGTCAATATAAGGATTTTTCTTGGTTTGTGTCTTAATGGAAAAACCATAACTGATCTTTATAATGACTTGAAAACAAACCTGAGTCAGTTGTCATACAACTTCAACATAAATGACCAACTTGAGATGAAATTACCCACTTGAGATTAAAAAAAAAAAAAAGTTTAGCAGGAGGAAGGATATGGTGAGAGAAGAGCACACTTTCAGGGCTCTGAAGTGTCCCCAATATGGCAGGCAGTAGTGTTCAGGCCTGATTTTTTGCTCCTCCACAGACAACCCCAAGTTTTGGGGTAAGGTAAGTTTGCTTTGGGTCTATTTCCAGTTCACTTTTTTTTAATAGAATTTTTTAAAAATTTTATTTATTCATTCATTTTTTAAAAATTTGACCAGACACACACACACACACACACACACACACA
>NW_006203719.1:373599-397522 GCF_000334495.1 Tupaia belangeri chinensis | reverse complement strand
GTCTACCACATGGGAGTGTCCAGTACTTTAACCACCATGCCAACTGCTGGTCCTTCCAGTTTGCTTTTTATCTTGTCTTTCACACCTAGAAACCCAAATTATTTCTGCTATTTGAACACCCTGCTCTCCTCAGATCATAACTTGTGCATGACCCTCTGAAGCAACTAAGGCCTTCTGAAACCCCTCGCACTTTTCAGTAGCTCTCAGCTAAAGCACACTGCTGAACAAATCCAGGGAGCATACAACCCTTCCTGGGGACTTTGCATTTGTAAAGAGGTCAGCAAGTTAACCAAAATGCATTGCTAAGTGATAGAATTTCAACTGGCCTGAGAAAGCAGCGTGCAGAATTTCATGCCTTTGGAGGAAGAAACTTCTAATGGCAGCAAATGGTCTACTCAAGTGATAGAAAAGGTAGTACAGAAGAAGCGAGGTCTCTGGTGCTTGAGCTTGCCCAGCGTTGGCACCTGTGCTTTTTGCCTACAGTTGTGAATATTCCCTGAAGTCCCGTATTAGGTTGCTAATATTTGCTTTACACATTCACTGTTTCTCAGACACAACTACAATGAAAACAGAGACACCAAGCAGTGAACTTCAGATATCTGGTCTGGAGCAGAAGGTATAATAAGAGTCCTATGCTTTCCACTAAGCTGTTAACTTTTTCTTTTTAAAGAATTGTATATTTATTATATTTCCAATTTTGCTTATCTTCATTATTTTTTTTTCAAATTTTGCTTCAGGGCATGTGTGCTCGTCAGAGACAGAAAGAGAAAGAGAGACAGAGAGAAAGCCACCAGGTCCAGGCTGGAACTGCATTCACCCACGTGAGAGTCTAGTGTTTTCACTACCACGCCACCTGCTGGCCATGACCCATTAACTTTTCTTTTTTTGTAGAGGTTTCTTTGTCTTAGGACACCTGCACTCTCTAAAAAGAGAGACAGAGACAGGAGAGGGAAAGTGAGAAATCACCCCCAGGGGAGATGGCCACACTGGAATCCTTACTCCTCCATTCTCCTCCCGGGATCTTGGGAGCACATGCACATACGCCCAGAGTAAGTTTCAAGTCACTGAGTCTGGGACTCAAACTCAGGCATGTGGGAGTCCGGCGATGTTCCCCCTATGCTATCTGCTGGCCCCCAAGCCATTACATTTTACTTTAACCAGAGAGTAAACTATGCCATTTAAAATGCCAAGTGAATCTCTTTAAAGAAGGAAGTAAAATCATTACAAACAAGAACTCTAATACTGATTAGCAAAGAATCTTGAATGTAAAGTCATTCTTCCTGGAGATCAATATAAAGATTCCTCAGAGATCTATAAATCTATATGATCCAGCAATCAACTCCTGGGTATCTACCCAGAGGATAGGAAAATCCTCAGTCAGAAAACTGCTTCACATCTACGCTTATTGTGGCATTATTACTAAGACATGGAACCAACCCAAATGGTCACAAACAGATGAACGGATTGAAAACGCGTGCACACGTACCCTATGGAATACCACTCAGCCATAAAAAACAAAGACCCTGGCATCTGATAGAAAGTGGATGAATATGGAAGATTTACTGCTGAGTGAAGGAAGCCAGGCTATGAAAGAGAGACATCGTGTCTTCATTTAACATATACTGACTGTCTGGTCTCTGTGGCAGAAATGGAAAGATGAGAGGATATAGAAGCACAGAAAACGGTTATAGATACCGGAGACAGTGTGGGGAGAGGGTGGGAGATGCTGGAGAGTGAGAGGAAAGGAATCAAGGATAAAAATAGAGAGGCAAGACATTTAAGGGACACAGAAATAAAGGAGTGTCTGATGATGATACTGTGTATGATATCTTTAACTGGACTGGTTGAGTGATTCATATAGGATAAACCACTTTACAAGCTGTAGTGATGTACAATGAATGAATATATACAATAAATTAAATTTTTTCGAAAAGTTATTCTCCTGTCTTCTATAAGTCACCTCCCCCTTTTTTCTCTTTTATTCATGATTGAATGCATATCCATATGCATACACTGTAGAGAGAGAGAAAGAGAGAGAGCGAGAGAGCGAGAGAGCTCCTCCACAGACTCAGGTCATACCCTGATATCTTCCTCCAGCCTGTCAGATTTTGAGCAGTCGCCATGTGCCTAGCATGTTTCAGGCTGACTTGGCTGAGGATTCGAACCATGATCACCATGTGGAATCTGCCTTTTTCTTTTTTTTTTCTTTTCTTTTTTGAGAGGTTTTTGCTATAGGGCGCGTGCACTCACCAGACAGACAGAGAGAGACATAGAGACAGAAAATGAGAAATCACCCCCCGGGGGGATGGTCACGCTGCAATCCCTTCTCCTCCATTCTCCTCTCGGGATCTTGGGCATGCACACACACGTGCCTGGCATGAGTTTAAGCCACCAGGTCTGGGACGTGAACTGCGGTCGACTACATAGGAGTCCAGTGACATAGCCATTACGCTAACTGCTGGTCCCAGTAAGTCACTTTTATTTAGAATCATTTTATTTAACTTAATTTATTCATTTTACTTTGACCAGAGAGGGACAGAATGAGAGCAAGGAGAGAGAGAGAGAGGGAAAGTGAGAAAGCGAGCTGCCAGGTCCAGGCCTTGAACCGTGGTTGACCACGTGGGAGTCTGGTGCCCTTAACCATCATGCCAATTGCTGGCCTCGGTAAGTCACTTTTTAATATAAAAGATTGGTAAAGTGGCAGACAAAGATCAAGATATAATCTGAAGAGATATTTTGCTTTCTTTTACAGTACTAATTGGAAAATTTTATGTAAAAATTTGGATTCCCAGTTTCTTTTGAAAAAAGTGAGAAAAATAAGTGTTATTGGACTTGCATTTTTAAAAACAAATTTATCTATTTATTTATTTCTTGTGTTTTTCTTTCTTTCTCTCTCTCTCTCTCTTTTTCTTTGACAGAGTTTCTTTGTTATAGGGTACATGTGCTCACCAGAGAGATAAAAAGAGAGAGAGAGAAAGCAAGAAATCACCCCCAACAGGATGGCCACACCAAAATCCTCTCTCCTGCATTCCCCTCTTGGGATTTTGGGCATACATACACACATGTGCCTGGTGTGAATGTCAGTCTGCTGGGTCTGGGACTTGAACCGTGGTCAACCATGTGGGAGTCCAGCACCTTAACCACCATGCCACATGCTGGCCCCTGGCCTTGCATTTTTGCATTTTTTACAACAGAGCTGGGTAGAACTGTTGTTGTCCCTTGAGCTGGAGCATGTGCTGTCTTGGTGACCACTGTCCACACCACTTTCTCTTGTGGTACCCTGACCTAGACCACACGCCTATTATCTGTGTCTGGAAGGCACTAAGTTTGCAACCTGTGAGTTACGCATTCACTTACCGATTTTATCTGCGAAGTGGGCAGAGGGATGTGTGTAGACCACACTAGAAAAGCAGTTTCTAAATTTTGTTGATTATGAAAATAATTTAGCATATAAAAATACAAAGCATTAGGCTCTATTCATGTGAATTTTGCGTCATTGGATTAGGGATGAGTGTCTTTTTTTTTTTTTTTTTTTTTTTAAGTGCTCCAGCTTATTTCAGCAATAAAATGGGATTAGCTCCTGACTCAAATGATCTCTCAAATTCTAGCTCTCAAATTCTATCAAGCTGACTAACCCTAGAATTGGAGTTTGATAATTCTTTTTCAGGTCAATGAACCTCAATGCATTTCAGGCTCTGGTGTAATTATTAAATCCAATTAGCCACTGAGTTAAGTTATTTTCTATCGGGCTGAGGCTATCTACCATCACATCCCCCAGCCTGTGATCTGAATAGGAAGAGACAGGGAGAGTGAGTAATACTCATCTCTCACTTCCATGGCAAAAGTGACTGATTCACACAGCGGGTAAATATTCTCACAGTCCAGTCTCACTGTTTTGAGGACAGACATACTAAGAAAGGAGTTGGAGAAGGGGGAATTCTTATCAATGCACCCTAACAGAAAGGGATATTTAGAATATTCAGGATTAGGGCACTTTGATAACAGGGACATTTCTCAGGGGACTCTTTAACTTAAGGGCAGATTTTAGAAACAAATTCAAAAATCCAGAAAGGATTTACATTTGATGCAGTGGAGTCTTTAAACATTTGGCACAAGCGTTTTTGTGTTTCCGACTCAGCCTTCGAGGTATCACAATGTGAGAGACTGCAGGCCTCGGCTCAGATCGCCTAAATCAGAAAACGCTGTTGACTGATGTATCTGGACAAGAGGCTTGGGGAACGGGGCGGTTTCTATGGAGATGGGAATTAGTGAGGAAGTGCTTTCCTTTTGATTATTCTCCATCCTAATGGGGACAATTGCAACCATTTATCTTTTTCTGAAGGAATAAGGGCATCTTTTGGAACAATGGCAAGGACCTCAGTGAGACTGTTCCATGTTAAATATCCTAAAATTCCAACCTCCTGCTTTTCACAATATAAATCATACACTCTTCAATATTGGCCTTTGCCTAGGAGGTTTGTCTTCTAGTTCATCAGAAAACAAAATCAGAAAACCCATATTTATTTAGTTACGTTTTTCAGTTTTTTAAATATTATAACTTATTTTAAAGTTAGGATAGCCCAAATCCAATATAATTTTGGATAATACATAACTCTTTCACCTGTATCTGAGAGGTAAGAGACATGTAGCCAGCATTCCTGTTTTTGTGATGGAAGAACAAAAGTATACATATACATATTTTTGAAGAATTATTTATTTAATTTTATTTATTCATTCATTTATTTTTAATTTGACTAGAGGGAGACAGAGAGACAGAGAGAGAGATGGAAAGCAAAAAAGCAAGCCACCAGGTCCAGGACTCGAACTGTAGTCGACCATGTGGGAGTATCCAGCACCATAACCACTACACCATCTGCTGGTATATACATATTTTAAAAAATTAATTATTTATCTATTTATTTGTTGTGATTTTCTGGCTGCCAGTTCTGGGAGTTCAGAGCCTTAGCCACCACTCTGCCAACTGCCTCCCAAAAGTATCTGTTTTTAATGATTTGTGGAAAACAAATGTGTGAATACAAAAGATACATTTGGACTCTAAATCTAATAACCTTTCCTACTGCATTCCCATGCTTTCTTTTATTCTCTGCTAACATTTCATTGTAACATAGTTGAATGGAATAGAATGTATAAAGCAAAAAGTAAAAGTTATACAAATTTCACCACCTGGCTAGCAACTGTTATCTTTTTATTTTATTATTTTTTTAAATTTGCTAAAGGGAGTGTGTCTTTTTTTTTTTTTTTTTTTTTTTAAGTGCTCCAGCTTATTTCAGCAATAAAATGGGATTAGCTCCTGACTCAAATGATCTCTCAAATTCTAGCTCTCAAATTCTATCAAGCTGACTAACCCTAGAATTGGAGTTTGATAATTCTTTTTCAGGTCAATGAACCTCAATGCATTTCAGGCTCTGGTGTAATTATTAAATCCAATTAGCCACTGAGTTAAGTTATTTTCTATCGGGCTGAGGCTATCTACCATCACATCCCCCAGCCTGTGATCTGAATAGGAAGAGACAGGGAGAGTGAGTAATACTCATCTCTCACTTCCATGGCAAAAGTGACTGATTCACACAGCGGGTAAATATTCTCACAGTCCAGTCTCACTGTTTTGAGGACAGACATACTAAGAAAGGAGTTGGAGAAGGGGGAATTCTTATCAATGCACCCTAACAGAAAGGGATATTTAGAATATTCAGGATTAGGGCACTTTGATAACAGGGACATTTCTCAGGGGACTCTTTAACTTAAGGGCAGATTTTAGAAACAAATTCAAAAATCCAGAAAGGATTTACATTTGATGCAGTGGAGTCTTTAAACATTTGGCACAAGCGTTTTTGTGTTTCCGACTCAGCCTTCGAGGTATCACAATGTGAGAGACTGCAGGCCTCGGCTCAGATCGCCTAAATCAGAAAACGCTGTTGACTGATGTATCTGGACAAGAGGCTTGGGGAACGGGGCGGTTTCTATGGAGATGGGAATTAGTGAGGAAGTGCTTTCCTTTTGATTATTCTCCATCCTAATGGGGACAATTGCAACCATTTATCTTTTTCTGAAGGAATAAGGGCATCTTTTGGAACAATGGCAAGGACCTCAGTGAGACTGTTCCATGTTAAATATCCTAAAATTCCAACCTCCTGCTTTTCACAATATAAATCATACACTCTTCAATATTGGCCTTTGCCTAGGAGGTTTGTCTTCTAGTTCATCAGAAAACAAAATCAGAAAACCCATATTTATTTAGTTACGTTTTTCAGTTTTTTAAATATTATAACTTATTTTAAAGTTAGGATAGCCCAAATCCAATATAATTTTGGATAATACATAACTCTTTCACCTGTATCTGAGAGGTAAGAGACATGTAGCCAGCATTCCTGTTTTTGTGATGGAAGAACAAAAGTATACATATACATATTTTTGAAGAATTATTTATTTAATTTTATTTATTCATTCATTTATTTTTAATTTGACTAGAGGGAGACAGAGAGACAGAGAGAGAGATGGAAAGCAAAAAAGCAAGCCACCAGGTCCAGGACTCGAACTGTAGTCGACCATGTGGGAGTATCCAGCACCATAACCACTACACCATCTGCTGGTATATACATATTTTAAAAAATTAATTATTTATCTATTTATTTGTTGTGATTTTCTGGCTGCCAGTTCTGGGAGTTCAGAGCCTTAGCCACCACTCTGCCAACTGCCTCCCAAAAGTATCTGTTTTTAATGATTTGTGGAAAACAAATGTGTGAATACAAAAGATACATTTGGACTCTAAATCTAATAACCTTTCCTACTGCATTCCCATGCTTTCTTTTATTCTCTGCTAACATTTCATTGTAACATAGTTGAATGGAATAGAATGTATAAAGCAAAAAGTAAAAGTTATACAAATTTCACCACCTGGCTAGCAACTGTTATCTTTTTATTTTATTATTTTTTTAAATTTGCTAAAGGGAGTGTGTGCTAGTCAGAGAGAGAGAGAGAGAGAGAGAGAGAAGGAGAAAGAGAAAGAGTGAAAGCACCCCCATAGGGCATGGTCACACAGCAATCCCAACTCCTTCTCTCTCTTTGGGATTTTGGGATGCAGGACTTGAACCACGTAGTCGGCCATGTGGGATACAGCTGCCTCAATCACCACGCAACTGGCTGGCAGCTATTATCTTCTTCATTGATCTCTTTTCAGGCATTTTCCTAATGGGTGCACACACACCCCATTTGTTACATTTTATAAGAATGACCTCTTGGGGGGTGTCAGCAGGTGGTATAATGGTTAGGGCTCTGGATTCCCATGTAGTTGACCACAGTTAGAGTCCCAAACCTGGAGGTTTGAAACTCACACTGGGTTCATGTGTGTGCATGCCTCAAATCCTGAGAGGGGAATGGTGTGGCTATCTCCTTGGGGATAATTTTCACTTTTCCTCTTTGTTTTTCTGGCACCCTATAGCAAAAATTTCTGAAAAAGATAAAAACAGAGAAAGAATGACCTCCTTGGACTGACTTTATTATCTGGTGGTTAAGGCAGCTGAATCCCACATGGCTGATCCTGTGGTTTGAGTCCCAGGCATAGTGGCTTGGGAAACATGCCAAGTATGTTTGCATGCGTGCCCAAAATTCCAAAAGGAGGGAAAAATGAAGAGATTATGGTGTAGCCACGCCCACAGGGGGGTGCCTTTTCATTCTCTCTGGAAAAATTTTAAAAAAAAAGGAAAGAAAAAGAAGGAACACATGCTCAATATAAGCCTTTCCTGTCACTGTCTTAAAGTTGATAATAAATTTTTTTTTTGAGGGATCAACAGCTTGTGTAATGTTTATGTTGCTTGACTCCCACGTAGTGGACTGTGGTTCAAGTCCTGGACCCAGTGGTTTAAAACATGCCAGGTGCGTATGTGTGTGTGTCCAAAATCCCAAGAAGAGAATGGAGGAGAAAGGATTGCAGTGGGGCCCTCTGCTCGGAGAGTGATTTCTCGCTTTCTGTCTCTCTCTGTCTCTCTGACAAGTGCAAATGCACTATAGCAAAAAAAAGAGAAAGAAAAAAAAAAACGAAGAGAAAAGAATGTTTTTTTTTTAAATTGTGTTATTTATTTATTTCTTGCCAGATTGTGTGTGCTCGTCAGACAGAGACAGAGATAGAGAAAGAGAGCAGAGAATGCACCCCCCTCCAGTGGGGAATGGTCATGCTGCAATCCTTTCTCCTCTACCTTTCCCTCCCTTTGGCATTTTGGGCACACCCACACATGTCCCCAAAGTGTTTTTCAAGCCACCAGAACCAGGACTCAAACTGCAGGGTTGGCCACGTGGAATCTGACTGCCCTAACAACTAAACCACAGAGCTGGCCCCAAACTGTGTGTGTGTGTGTGTGTGTGTGTGTGTGTGTGTGTGTGTACGTGTATTTTAATGTGAAATTTAATGGAGCACACTTATAAGAAGAGAAGCTTGATGTGAGCAATGTGAGTGCCCATGGTTCCTTGCTACATCATCCATGGTAGCCTTCACGTATTGTCCCAGGAGCACCCGAATTCTGGAGGGCCCACAGCACATGGGCATTCAGCAAGACTGAAAGTGAACACAGATTGAACCCGTTAGTTACATTTATGACTAAATGGGTGATGATCGCTCAGAGAGGCTATCCTTTCCACTCAAATCAGGATTTGCTTCAAGGTGAGAAGGCAATTTTTTAAAAGAGTTCTTTCATTTATTTTTTCTGAGAGAAGGGGAGAGAGAGAGACCCCTAACAGGGACCCCATGCTGCAGTCCACCCCAGTTCCAGCCAGCTTAGATCATGTAGACCAGTTTACACAAGGAGGCCCTGGGATTGGAACCTAGGACCAACCTCTGTGGGTCAGCCTACCAGAGAGTTGCAGTCCTGCTGTGCCCCTGACTGGACCTGCAGTGATGTTTTAAGAACTGCAAATTCCCAAGGTGACCCGTCAAATCTCTTCTTACTTATGTTACTTTCCTAATTTGGCTATTTCAGTTATTCTGACGTTTTCTTTCATATAGAAGGGGAGGGGAAGTTAGGGCAACTCATAGGACCTTTCTTTGTAGATTTAAAAAATAATAATTTATTTAATTTTATTTTTTTATTATAATTGTTATTTTTAAAATTTGGTATAGAACATATGTGGTCACCAGAGAGAGACAGAGAGGGAAAGTGAGAAAGCAAGCCTCAAGGCCCAGGACTTGAACCATGGTCAGCCATGTGGGAGTCCAGTGCTTTAACCACCACACCACCTGCTGTTCCCTCTTATATTTGCTTTTAAAATGGGCATTGTGGGGGCCAGCAGATGGCATAGTAGTTACTTCACTGAATTCCTAACTAACTTACCACAGTTCGAGTCTCAGACCTGGTAGCTTGAAAATCATGCCGGGAGCGTGTGTGTGTGTGTGTGTGTGTGTGTGTGTGTATGTGTGTGTCTAAGATCCCAAGAGGAGAATGGAGAAGGGATTGTGGCGTGATCATACTCCATGGGGAGTCATTTCTCACTTTCCCTCTTTCTGTCTGTCTCTCCGGCAGGTGCATGCATACTATAGCAAAAAATATTTCTTAAAAAGAACAAAAGAAAAAAAAGAAAGGAAGAAAGTATACAAACAAAAAGGGAAAAGAGATGAAGATTAGGGGCCAGATGATGGCACAGTGGTAAAACATGATGCTCTGTGAGGCAATCCCAGGAATGGAAAGGTTCCTGGTTCAAGTTGGGAGATCTTGAATTTGGGCACATATTTCCCCTCGATCTGTGTCTGGCTGAAGCTGGGGGTAGAGTGCATTGTAGGAACCCTATGGAGGGTGTTGGATCTCTTTCTCTCTGTCTTTCTTACTCATAAAAATCCAAAGAAACCCCAAAACTCATAGACACACAGACACTCAAAACAAAAAAAAATAAAAAACTACTAACAAAGGGACCAACAGATGGCATAATGGTTACGTCACTGGACTCCCATAGTGGACTGTGGTTCAAGTCATGGTCCCGGTGTCTTGAAACTCATGCCAGATGCATGCACGTGTGGGCCCAAAATTCCAAGAGGAGAAAGAGAGAAGGGATAGTAGCGTGACAATTCCCCCTGGGGAGTGATTTCTCACTTTCTGCTTCTCTCTGTCTCTCTCTGTGTCTCCAGCAAGCACACTTGCCTTGTAGCAAAAATCTCTCTCTAAAAAAAAATAAATAACAAAAGTAGAAATGAAGACCCAGTGATTCAGAGAAAACTCTTTTTATGCTTAGGTTCCATGAAGCAGGACAGTTATGTAGAACTGTGAGTGGATAAATGGTCTGACCTAATAGTGATAGACTGAGGGGAAACCCAGCAAGTCCTGTCCAGACAGTTTCTGGCCTTTCTGTGTAGCATTCCTTCTCTCTGGGATAAGGCAGGATCTCTCTGGAATGAGGGTCTTGAAAGAATAAAGGAGAGAGAGGAGAGTGACCTTTCTAGTTTTATGGCTTGTTTTGGGAACAGGAGTCCTAGTTTCTATGACTCACTATGGGGAACAGGAATTCTGGTCTCCATGACTCACTTGGGCAGAGAAAGAGGGGCGGTGACGAGAGGACAGGAGGTCAGAGAGAACTTGCTTCTGAGGTCTTGCCAATGTCCTTCAGTTACAAGGACTTGGCATGCCAAGGTGCTATGCTTTGAAGTTCTGAATCCTGACAAACACAAATCAAAAAACACCAGTACTTGTGAAGAGGGAGCATGTGGAGAAAGGGAAAAAACTTTATACTTTAGTACCACTTTCCCCCTGTGTTTAATCAAGGGAACCCACATATTTTGCATCAACCCCACAAATTATCTAGCCAACCTGGCCAACATACGATCAAATCTGCTCCTAGCCTTATATGGTGTAGCAGTCTCTCTCCCTTCTGGGAGGACTCCAGTGTCACTGCGCGCCATTGTACTTCAGTTGCTTATGGTTTACTTTAAGGAGAATTTACCATTCCCTCCACCCAAAGAAGGCTGGAAGTCTAGGAGCTGTGAAGAATAGAGAAGTGTACTTATACAACTGCTCTTCTAATACAAGAATGTATGTGTGTGTGTATAATCTGAATACACACACACACGTGCACACACACACATATGATCTAAATTTGAATTCTTTAATTTATCCATGTATTGATATCCTGCATCCTGTCAGAATTTTGGGCACACATGCACATATACTGGGTACATTTAATAAGCTGTCAGGGGCCAGAATTTGAACTACAGTTGGGCATGTAAGATCCAGCTCCCTTAACTACTAGGCTAAAGAGCTGACCTCAGATTTTATATATTTTTATATATATGTTTTATGCACACACACATATATGTAAATTATTTAATTTTTTATCATTATTTTATAATTTGATCAAAGAGAGACAGATAGAGAGAAGGAAGGTGAAGATGTAAGATCCAGGTCTAGGACTTGAACTATGGTCAGCCATGTGAGTCTAGCGCCTTAACCACCAAACCACCTGCCAGGCCCACAGATAATATTTTTAAAGATGATTGTAGGATATATCATACCATTCCCAGTGTATTACAAACTCCACATTAACATAATTTTTGTACTCCCAGAAAGTAGCAGAATGTCAACTCTTCAGCAGATGTTCCGTAAATATTCCTGAATTAATTCCAAAGTTTGCAAATTTTGTATATTTAAGGTTCCTCTTCTCATATATACATGCATTCAAGTGAAATCAAGTGAAATGTTATCCCCTTTCAGATTGTTTGGTTTGAGTACTATCTTTTCTGTGAGGCCTTAGTTCTCACTTTGCATCTGGGAATCGCTCCATTATTTCCTGGTCAGCACTGTAAAGTTCCATGGCTCACATCATCATCCTTTGTGGCTATGAAAATGCAGTTCTTGGAGGAACATTTTTAAAGATGAAAGCTTGTTGGTGAAATAGAATTATTTGGAGATTTGCAATGAGCCTGGAAATCCCCGGAACACGTGGAAAGGCAGAGGTATGCACAGAGCCCCAGGAATGTGTCTCAGCGAGGGCTCAGGGTTGCACGCAGCGGGTGACCTTGCCCCCTGCTGACTTCCTAGTTTGCAAGGCCTGGCCTGCAGGCAGCTGTGCAGAACTCCCAACTGCTTGATCTGGGCTTGGGCCCCGGTTCAATAGAATCAGAACAAGTGAAGATGAGGACAGTGGGCCTGCTTGCCTGGGGAAAGCTGGTAAGGGTCTGACGTGAGGGAGATTGGTGGGAAGTGAGGGGGCCTCTGGTACAAAATGATGATCCTTTCTGTAAAAGAATAAACCTGAATAACTTCCAAACTGCTGAGACAATATTAAAACATCTCTTCATTGAAATTCTTTAGACTGCTTGTTCCTGCATGTATTTTCAGAACCTCCTTAAAGAGATAGAAGTTTTATTAATTACCAAAAACTTCTGTAAGCACAGGGACATGGGCGTGCTCTGCCCTCGATCAGTAATATCTGAAGTTTTTGACATTACGTAATCAGATCAAGTGGAGCTGGCTTCATGGAAATGAAAGAGAAGAGGATTATATTTAGCTTATGTTCAAACTAGTCTTAGTGAGCATCATAGACACAGATATTAATTTTTTAAATGAAAAGTAGACTGTTTACCATGCACAAAGGGTCATTTGTGCTACCCAAATCTATGCTAATCTCCATTCCAAATCCCTTAGCAACTGTTACTTGGTTAGAAAGGTTCAATTTTCATGAAAAAAAAAAAAACTTTCTGAATGTGTTGTAGTGAAATTTGGTTTGGGGTTATTAAGTTATTAAGAATATAAAATGTTACAGAAGGAAATAAGATGATTGTTTAGAATGAGTTTTTATGATTCTCTAAATGCAGAAAAGTCTTCCTAAGCCCGCGTCACAAAGGCGATGGTTTCATTCTTACATTGTGATAAGGATAGTAAATAACAGAAGTAAAAAAATATCACAATAATTTACAAGCTGGAGATAAAAAAAGGCATTACATATAGCTTGTTTGCTTTCTTTCTTTCTTTCTTTCTTTCTTTCTTTCTTTCTTTCTTTCTTTCTTTCTTTCTTTCTTTTTGGTTTTTGCCACAGGGCGTGTGCACTTGCCAGAAACAGAGAGAAGAAAATGAGAAATCACTGCCCAGGAGAATGGCCACACTGCAGTCCCTTCTCCTCCACTCTCCTTTTGGGATTTTGAGCAAACACACATGCATGCCCATGTGCCCGGCATGACTTTTAAGCCACCAGGTCTGAGGCTTGAATTGTGGTCAGATATGTAGGAGTCCAACACTTTAACCACTATGCCACCTTCTGGCCCCTATATATTGGGCCGTCGGAAAAGTCATGATGCATTTTTGCATAGAAAAATGTAGAAAAAGATGTCATGGCTTTTCTGACAACCTAATAGTTTAAGTAGACATTCATTCATTTATCCACTCATTTAATAAAGTATATGAGTATCTACTATGTACTCAAGTCTAGGCATATACAGAATCCATCTAGTGCCTGGTCTAATGGAGTTTATAATCTAGTTAGAATGAGGATTTTCATACTTGAAATGTAAAAAAAAATAGTAAATGCTATCATGAAATTATGAAAAGCTTTCTTCATACATTAAAAAGCCAAGTGTAATCCCTGTATTTGGTAGCATGTTCCAAACAAATATTTCTTAAATATATGAATTACTGAATAAGGAAATTAGGCAAATATGAAATGCTTCTCACCTCGTTCTTTTATTTTTAAAGAATTATTTCTTGGGAACCAGCAGTTAGCGTAATGGCTATGTCGCTGGACTCCCACGTAGTCGACCGTGGTTCGTGTCCTGGACCCGGTGGCTTAAAACTCACGCCGGGCACGTGTGCGTGCGTGCCCAAGATCCCGGGAGGAGAATGGAGGAGAAGGGATTGCGGCGTGACCATCCCCCCTGGGGGGTGATTTCTCACTTTCTGTCTCTATGTCTTTCTCTGTCTGTCTGGCGAGCGCACGCGCCCTATAGTGAAAACCTCTCAAAAAAAAAAAAATTAAAAAAAAAAAAGAATTATTTCTTTAATTTTGTTTATTCATTTATTTACTTTAGTTTGACCAGAGAGAGATACATAGAGAGAGAAGAGAAATGAGAAAGCAAGCTACCAGGTCCAACACTCAAACCGTAGTGGGCCATGTGGGAGTGTCCAGAGCCTTAACCACCACACCACCTGCTGGCCCCCATTCACCTCCTTTTTAAAAATTTTATTTTATATTTTTATACTTTTTGCCATAGGGTGCCTGTGCTCATGGGAGAGACAGGGAGAGGGAAAGCGAGAAATCACCCTCCAGGGAGAATGGCCACACTCTAATCCTTTCTCCTCCATTCTCCTTTTGGGATTTGGGCTATGCATGCACATGCGCCTGGTGTGAATTTCAAGCCACCAGATCCAGGACTCAAACATATTAATTGGTGTACTGCCCAAAAAAAAAAAAAAAAAAAAAAAAAAAGGCATCATGATCTAGGCTTCAATTTTTTTTTTTTTTCTTTTTTGGAGAGGTTTTTGCTACAGGGCATGTGCACTCACCAGACAGACAGAGACAGAAAGCTAGAAATCACCCACCAGGGGGATGGCCACGCCACAATCCTCCAGTCTCCTCTAAGGATCTTGGGCATGCATGCACATGCACTCGGCGTGAGTTTAAGTCACCAAGTCTGGAACTTGAACTGTGGTCGACTCCTTGGGAGTCCAGCGATGTAGCCATTACACTCTCTGCTGGTCATCTCCAGTTTTTTTTTTTTTTTCTTAAGAGAGGTTTTTGCTACAGGAATCCTGTGCTCGCCAGAAAGACAGAGAGAAATAGACAGAAAGTAAGAAATCACCTCCCGGGGGGATGGCCACGTCACAATCCCTTCTCCATTCTCTTCTCAGGATCTTGGGCATGCATGCACACGCGCCAGGTGTGAGTTTAAGCAACTGGATCTCAGACTCGAACCGTGGTCTACTTCGTGAGAGTCCAGTGATGTAACCATTACACCATCTGCTGGCCCCAAGAAACTTAAATATTGTACTGATGTAATTCTCTGTATTGCCTATGAAATGGCACAAAACATTTAATGTTCTCATTAGATGCAAAAATAATATCTGATAAAATTCCAGTCACTTATAAGAACTCTTAGTGAGGCCGGCAGGTGGCATGGTGATTAAAGGTGCTGAATTCCTACGTGCCTGACCATGATTCAAGTCCTGGACCTGGTGTCTTGCTCTCTGTTTCTGTCTCTGTCTGTTCAAATTAAAATAATAATAATAACAAATGGAGTTAAATAAATAAATTTTTAAAAAGAACTCTTAGTAAATGAGAAATAGCAATGAATTCCTTTCACTTGATTAAAAAGTATTCATCCAAGTTCTACACCAATAACGTATTTATGGTATATGAACAGAATTCCCTTTGACGTGAAGAGCAGGAACAGGAAGCTTGCTTATCATTGTACTGAAGGTACAAACTACCTGTATTAGGATGAGGAAAAAAGGCATAAAGATGAACAACAAGCCACATTTTCAATATTTATATATTACATTTATAAAATTGTGATTTAAAACTGAGAGACTCTATGAGAATCTAGGAGAGGGTTATTAGAACTAATAGGGGATATTGGTGTACAGAAATCTACTGTATTAGCATGCTACCGCAACCAATAATTAGAAAAAATACAATGTGGAATGTTATGTTTTGTAATAACAGGACAAACGTTAATGTGCACCTAGGAATAAATCTAACAGACAACATAGACTGAAATAATAAAGGCATTTATTTAGTTGAGAACATGTCTGAGGGTAGTTTTGAACTCAGCAAAGTGAGTGTGATGTAGGTCTTGCACTTCTTTGATTTGCCATCAAGGCTGGCTGACTTCATGAATGTGGACTCCAACCCAAAAGGGCCCTGTGCTTGGTTTAATTCTCTACTATTATTGTTTTCAAAATTAAAAATAATTATTTAATTCTATTTATTATTATTATTATTATTATTAATTTGACAAGAGAGTGAGAGAGACAGAAAGTAAGAAAGCAAGCCGTCAGGCCTGGGACTTGAACCATGGCTGGTCATGTGAGAGTCCAGCTCTTTAACCACCACACCATCTGCTGGACCTCTTGAAAAGTCTTAATAATTTCCTTGTTGAACTTGTGCTTAGTCTGTTGGGACAATGGAAAATGCTTGTGAGCAGAACAGATAGCTGCAATATGAGGTGTCTTCAGAAAGTTCACAGAAAATGTGTGTTATGAAAAACTATGCATGGATTAAAAAAAAATTTGGAACAAAATAAACTCATGCTTTAAGCTCATGGTTTTGTGAACTTTTCAAGTTCCCTTATATGACTATCTTTCCTGCCTTTGCATACATGCTTTGTACTGTCCTATGAACACTAAATTCTGGCAGACCCAGGACATGCAGGTGCTCAGTGGAGTTAAAGTGAGTACGAGTGAACCAGAAGGTGGCTAGATCCCACATGGCCAATTCTGTGGTTCGAGTCCAGAACCTGGCAGCTTAAAAATCATGCCAGGCGCATGTATGTGCGTGCCCCAAAATCCCAAGATGGGAATGGAGAAAGAAATGCGGTGTGGCCATCCCCCAGCGAGTAATTTCTCACTTTCCCTGTCTCTTTCTGTCCCTATCCGGTGAGCACACACATCCTATAGTGAAAACTAAAAAACTTAAAAAAAAAAAAAAAAGTGAGCACATTAAGGGTATTAAAGTGTTTTCTATTTCTGTCTAGGGGAAAAAACAACCAATCAAGGGACCCCGACATACCCTTTTGTACTCATGTCTGTTCTCTATAGGGGCCATTTCATTTATACTGAAAACGATGACACAGAAGGGAAGGGAAGCCTGGAGAAACCCCTGGTACCTCCTTCCCCTCCGTATGTACACAGCGGGGAGGGGAAGGCAGAGAGCACTGATGTGTGTGTGAATCCAAAGGACAATCGCGCTAGTCTTGGGCAGCATTTCTACTGTTCTGGTACAAATGAAATACAGTCCCATGCTCTGGTCAATGACAAACCACGCAACAATGGTTCTGCAGGGAGCATCTGGGCTGGACCAGGCAGCATGGTTGTGCAGTAGGCTGTTCCACCTGCGTCTGCTATCTGTACTCTGATGTTTGTACAATGACATCGCCTAATGCAGCTTATCTCAGAACCTATCTCAGTCGTTATGTGACATATAAGTGTACGTATACATTTATGTAGAAGCTATGAGATACAGACAGTGTAATTTTGGTGATTCTGCATCTGAGTCAAGTGTTTTTATATTGCATTTAAAACCAGCTTTGTGAGACCAGCAGTTAGCGTAATGGCTAATTTGCTGAACTTCCATGTAGTCGACTGTGGTTCAAGTCCTGGGCCCGGAGGCTTAAACTCACGCCAGGTGTGTGTGTGTGTTCGTGCCCAAGATCCCGAGAGGAGAATGGAGGAGAAGCGATTGAGGCATGGCCATCCCCCTGGGGGTGATTTCTTGCTTTCTATCTCTCTGTCTCTCTCTGTTTTTCTGGCAAGCACACACGCCCTATAGCAAAAATATCTCAAAAACAAAACAAAACAAAACAAAACCAACTTTGCACAACTTAAAGAAAATAGTAAAATTCATGCTAATAATGAGATTATTATTATTTTTTGAGAGGTTTTTGCTATAGCGTGCATGCACTCTCCAGGAAGACAGAGAGAGACAGAGAGATAGAAGAGACAGAAAGCGAGAAATCACCCCCCAGGGGGATGGCCACGCCGCAATCCCTATTCCTCTATTCTCCTCCCGGAATCTTGGGCATGCACACACACGCCAGGCATGAGTTTAAGCCATTGGGTCTGGGACTCAAACTGCGGTGGACTACATAGGAGTCCAGTGACATAGCCATTACGCCAACTGCTGGTCCCAAAATATATTTTTAATTTTATTGAGAATATCATTAAATAGCAAATAAAAAAATGCCATGGCAAGTCAAGAAAGAGACCCCAGAAGAAAGGAAAAAGCTTTAATATTTTAGTATCCTTAATTATACTCTCTTTCTGGTTTTTGAGAAAGAGGCTTGCATTTTCACTTTCTTATTGTGTTCTGCAAATTAGGTAGCTGTCTCTGTCCACCATGCTTAGCTTACTGCTCGCACTCCAGGCTTCTCCCGTCCCCAAAGAGCAAGATAGTTCTCAAAACTCCAGGCACCAAATCTATATAGTTGAGGCAGGAAAAAATGGAAGAGTTGGTGATGGCAAACTTTTCTTTCATAATCATTGTCGTTATCAGGAATTTAAAACTCTTTCCAGAAGCTTTCAGCCAACTCTAGGTCCATGACTCTTTTGTTTCAAGAAAGAATTCAACAGTTAGCGTAGAACAGAACTATCCTTGTTTCAAGAAAGAATTCAACAGTTAGCGTATGGCAAAGAACAGAACTATCAAAGACAATATCTGGCAAAGAATACTGTGCAAGCCAGGAGCTGGCAAACTCTTTCTGTGAGAGAGCCAGGTGGGCTTTGGTGGCCACATATAGTCAGTCTCTGTTGCAGCTACTCAACTCCACTGCTGTATTGTGAAAGCAGACATAGACAATGCAAGAACAAATGAGCACAGCTGCGTTCCATCTCCAATATGCCTTCTTTTATTTTTAAAAAGAATTATTTTAACTTTATATATTTTATTTATGTATTCTAATTTGGCCAGGACGGGACAGATTGAGAGAGAGAGAGAGAGAGAGAGCGAGCGAGCGAGCTGCCTAGTCCTAAACTCAAACCATGGTTGGCCATGTGGGAGTCCAGAGCCCTTATCTACCACTCCACCTGTCGGCCCCTCAATAAACTTTCTTTACTAAAACAGGAGGTGGATCATATCTTCCCCATGGATCATAATTTACCAATTCTTGCATAGAGCTCTAGTTTACCTTGGTTACCAAATGATACACCACGGGGTGATGATAGTTAAGTAGCTACTATATATTGGATGTTTGCCATGGATTTATTACCTGATGCTGGGCACATTGCCTTCTCTAAAAAATACTTGGATTTTGTTATCAAGGCAGAAAGGGATGAAGGTTTCCAGAAGGCAAGTAGCAGAATCTGCCACTGCATACATGGAGACTTAATTAAAGGGAAGGAGGGACAAGCGCATAGAGGGAAAATCTTAACATTGTAAATATCCCACTTTTCTTTCAACTTACCCATAAATTCCATGCAATTCCAATAAACATTCCTATAGAGTTTTCATGGAACTTATGTAGCTGACCTTAAAATTCATGTGGAAAAAATAAAAGATGAAGAGAAGCCTAGACAGTTTGTTGATAATAGAAATATTAAGAAATTTGTCCTATCAAATATTGACCATGCTACGAAGCTGGGATCATTAGGAGAGTGATTTGGCTCAGGCTTCAGTAAACTCACGCCAGGTGTGTGTGTGTGTTCGTGCCCAAGATCCCGAGAGGAGAATGGAGGAGAAGCGATTGAGGCATGGCCATCCCCCTGGGGGTGATTTCTTGCTTTCTATCTCTCTGTCTCTCTCTGTTTTTCTGGCAAGCACACACGCCCTATAGCAAAAATATCTCAAAAACAAAACAAAACAAAACAAAACCAACTTTGCACAACTTAAAGAAAATAGTAAAATTCATGCTAATAATGAGATTATTATTATTTTTTGAGAGGTTTTTGCTATAGCGTGCATGCACTCTCCAGGAAGACAGAGAGAGACAGAGAGATAGAAGAGACAGAAAGCGAGAAATCACCCCCCAGGGGGATGGCCACGCCGCAATCCCTATTCCTCTATTCTCCTCCCGGAATCTTGGGCATGCACACACACGCCAGGCATGAGTTTAAGCCATTGGGTCTGGGACTCAAACTGCGGTGGACTACATAGGAGTCCAGTGACATAGCCATTACGCCAACTGCTGGTCCCAAAATATATTTTTAATTTTATTGAGAATATCATTAAATAGCAAATAAAAAAATGCCATGGCAAGTCAAGAAAGAGACCCCAGAAGAAAGGAAAAAGCTTTAATATTTTAGTATCCTTAATTATACTCTCTTTCTGGTTTTTGAGAAAGAGGCTTGCATTTTCACTTTCTTATTGTGTTCTGCAAATTAGGTAGCTGTCTCTGTCCACCATGCTTAGCTTACTGCTCGCACTCCAGGCTTCTCCCGTCCCCAAAGAGCAAGATAGTTCTCAAAACTCCAGGCACCAAATCTATATAGTTGAGGCAGGAAAAAATGGAAGAGTTGGTGATGGCAAACTTTTCTTTCATAATCATTGTCGTTATCAGGAATTTAAAACTCTTTCCAGAAGCTTTCAGCCAACTCTAGGTCCATGACTCTTTTGTTTCAAGAAAGAATTCAACAGTTAGCGTAGAACAGAACTATCCAAGACAATATCTGGCAAAGAATACTGTGCAAGCCAGGAGCTGGCAAACTCTTTCTGTGAGAGAGCCAGGTGGGCTTTGGTGGCCACATATAGTCAGTCTCTGTTGCAGCTACTCAACTCCACTGCTGTATTGTGAAAGCAGACATAGACAATGCAAGAACAAATGAGCACAGCTGCGTTCCATCTCCAATATGCCTTCTTTTATTTTTAAAAAGAATTATTTTAACTTTATATATTTTATTTATGTATTCTAATTTGGCCAGGACGGGACAGATTGAGAGAGAGAGAGAGAGAGAGAGCGAGCGAGCGAGCTGCCTAGTCCTAAACTCAAACCATGGTTGGCCATGTGGGAGTCCAGAGCCCTTATCTACCACTCCACCTGTCGGCCCCTCAATAAACTTTCTTTACTAAAACAGGAGGTGGATCATATCTTCCCCATGGATCATAATTTACCAATTCTTGCATAGAGCTCTAGTTTACCTTGGTTACCAAATGATACACCACGGGGTGATGATAGTTAAGTAGCTACTATATATTGGATGTTTGCCATGGATTTATTACCTGATGCTGGGCACATTGCCTTCTCTAAAAAATACTTGGATTTTGTTATCAAGGCAGAAAGGGATGAAGGTTTCCAGAAGGCAAGTAGCAGAATCTGCCACTGCATACATGGAGACTTAATTAAAGGGAAGGAGGGACAAGTGCATAGAGGGAAAATCTTAACATTGTAAATATCCCACTTTTCTTTCAACTTACCCATAAATTCCATGCAATTCCAATAAACATTCCTATAGAGTTTTCATGGAACTTATGTAGCTGACCTTAAAATTCATGTGGAAAAAATAAAAGATGAAGAGAAGCCTAGACAGTTTGTTGATAATAGAAATATTAAGAAATTTGTCCTATCAAATATTGACCATGCTACGAAGCTGGGATCATTAGGAGAGTGATTTGGCTCAGGCTTCAGTGAATAAACTAATCAAAGAGAAGGTTTGGAAACATGTCTGCATATCTAGCAAAGGTGGCATAAATTGAGAAAGGATGGACAATTCAATACGTAATGCTGAGGAGAAGGAGTTACTTCTTTGGAAAAAAATTGGATTCCTCTCTCATCCTCACAAAAATAAACTCCAGGTGAGTTAAGACATCAATGTAAAAAGGAAGGCATTTACACTTTTGGTAGGAAATTTAAACTTAAAGCAGGAAAAATCTTATAGAAAAGTCATAAGTAAAATGGAATATTTTGATGAATCTGTTTTCATTAAAATGAAAAAGTTTCATAAAATAAAAGACATCAGAATCAAAGTAAACAGACATTCCAGGGAGTGGTGGACATTAGTAAAGCATAAAATGAAAAAATGGTTAGGTCTGGAACATATAAAAACAACTGAGGAAAAGGGGGTGAGTGATGTGAACCAGAAATTCATGGAACACTGAGAGGCCCACAGACATATGTAATTGATTCTCAACCTCACTAGTATCAGGGAAATGAAAATTAAACAACAATCAGATTTTATGTCATACCCATTAGATAGGCAGTAATTTTTCCTTAAACTCTTTTTTTTTTTTTTTTCTGTTGGCTATGTGTGCTCACCAGAGAAAGAGAGAGAAATAAGAGAAAGAGAGGGAAAGTGAGAAATCACTCCCCACGGGCAGTGACTACACCACAATCTTTTCCTCTTGCCTTCTCTTGAGATTTTCGGTACACCTGCACGTGTGTGTGGTGTAATTTTCAAATTGCCAGGTCCAGGATTTGAACCGTGTATCTGGTCATGTGGAATCCAGTGCCCTACCCATCATGCCACCTGGTGGCCTTCTTAAATATGTTTTTCTTTCTTTCTTCTTCTTCTTTTTTTATTTTTTTAGAGAGAGATTTTTGCTATAGGGAGCATGTGCTCACCAGAGAGAAAGACAGCAAGAAATCACCCCCTGGGGAGATGGCCATGTCACAATCCCTTCTTTATTCTCGTCTTGGGATTTTTGGCATGAATGCACACGTGCCAGTCCTAAGTTTTAAGCCACTGGGTCCAGGACTCTAACCTCATTCGACTATGTGGGAGTCCAGCAATGTAACCATTATGCCATCAGCTAGTTCTTTTTTTTTAAAAAGAATTATTTAATTTTATTCATTTATTATTATTATTATTATTATTATTTAAATCTGACTAAATAGACACACACACACAGAAAGAGAGAGGGAGAGAGAGAGATAGAGAGAGAGAGAGAGAAAGGGAACGTGAGAAAGCTGCCGGGTCCAGAATTCGAACTGCAGTTGACCATGTGGAAAACCAGCACCTCAACCATGCTGCCATCTGCCAGCCCCAAATATTTTTATTTCATAAGAGAGAGACAAAGAGAGAAGGAAAAAAAGAGTCCTAACAGGGTTCCTACGTGAAGATCCATCCCCAGCTCAGCCTGCCGGGGTCATGAACAGGCACCTGCCCAGGGCATACGGGAATCCTCAGGATGCAAACCTGGGACCTTTCTGTGTAGTTACGACAACACAGAACATTGTGTTACCACTGCACCACTATGGCTGACCAGGCACTAATACATAAAAAGTTAAAATTTCAGAGTTGGTATGCATGTAGAGCATTAAAGATCTCAATGACTGCTTATAGGTTTTATAACAGAAATAATTGGAAACAACCTAAACAACCACTGACAGAAGAACAGTTTCTACCTATCTGTCTATCATCTATCTATCATCTAGCTATCTACCTATCTCTATCTATCTATCTATCTATCTATCTATCTATCTATCTATCTATCTATTATTTTAAAAGTTTATTTCTTTCTTTCATAAGAGAGAGCAAGAAAAGAAGAAAAGCATCTCCAAAGTGTCTTCACCCAGCCCAGATTACAGCTAAGCACAGGCACATGTCTGGCTGGTACAAGTGACTTTGGGATGAGAACCTAGGACCTTCCCATGTGTGTTCAGCATTGTAGAGAGTTGTGTTACCACTGTGCCACTTTCTGGCCCCTCTATCATTTCTACCATCTATTCATCTCTCTTTGTGTCTTGTCTGTGTGTATATATATGCATATGCATGTATGTGTGCATATACATGAAGTATATTCATATAATGAAATTTCAGTAATTGAAATAAAGAATTAGGGCTACTTGTATAAAAACAGATATAACTAAAAAAATATAATATCACAAGGAAAACAAATTTCAGAGTACTACAAATATTATGACACCATTTAAACAGGGTTTTGAAAATGCACAGAAATAGCATATTTAAATGCCTGTATTACACAAAAAATATACATGGGAAAGAGAAACATCCAATTCGGAGTAGTGGTTACATCTGGAGAGAGAGGAAAACAAATGAGAGGAGGTAGGAGTTGGTAAACAGTGAAATTTAGTTGCATCCTGTAATGTTTTACTTCTAAAAACAAACAAAAGATCTGAAGGAAATATTACAGAACATTAGGATTTGGCAAGGCTGATGTGCAAGTACACAGGTGTCTATTTTTTCTCTGTGTCTCTTTTTTTTTTTTATCTTTGAAAAGACTTCATACAGGGACCAGCAAATGGTGTGGTGATTAAGGACACTGGACTCCCACATGGCTGAACGGAGGTTCGAGGCCCAGACCTGGCAGCTTGCTTTCTCTATTCTCTTTC
>NW_006203719.1:369946-373568 GCF_000334495.1 Tupaia belangeri chinensis | reverse complement strand
TTTTCTCTCTCACCCTGATCTTCTTCAGTCAAATTAAAATAAATAGATAAATAAATAAAGTTAAAATATTTCTTTAAAAAAAGAAACTACTTCATACACATTTCTTTTTTTAAAGAAATATTTTATTTAACTTTATTTATATATTTATTTAGTTTGACCAGAGAAGAACAGAGTGTGTAAAAGAGAGAGAGAGAGAGAGAGAGAGAGTGAGAGTGAGAAAGCAAGCCACTGGGTCCGGGACTTGAACTATGGTTGGCCATGTGTGAGTCCAGTGCCCTTAACCACTACACCACCTGCCGGCCCCTTCATACAAATTTTTAACTGTGCTCTAATGGTAGGCTTTGACACATTTTAATACTTTGTAGGGTTTATCCTATGTTGTATATTTCTATTTGTGTAAATAATATAGCTTAAGAGTTGCCTTCAGCATTATTCCTTCTTGAGATGCCAGCTTTATCAAGGTTCATTTAAATAAAGCAAATAGAGTAAACTGCATTGTGTGTGTGTGCATGCATGCACACTGTGCTCCAGCAATCCCACCTACCACCTCCAATAGCATGCTAAAGTTTGGGACACTTTAACTGTCTTGGGTCATGTAAGAGTTCCTCCCGGGACTGAGGCTGGTGGCTGGGAATGGACTTCCTCTGTGATTCTCCAGCTGTGCTGAGATGACAGTCTTGTCCCCAGGTTTAGCATTCTTGGCCAGACACTGATAGTGCCATTTGTGGTCTCCATATGCCATACCAGGTTGCACCAACTCAGATGGCCCTCCTGGAATGACATGATGTTCATCGCCTCTGCCTAGAAATGCTCACTGCTGTACCCCACCATGAAAATAGACCGTCTTGAGCTGTAGACCAGCTCGAATCAGGTCTGCGATTGTCATGCTTCTGAGCAGATCGCGCCTATAAAACTGACTTAGTGTCAAGTCACCTTCACTGACTGTTCCCAACTGGCTCCCCAGCTAGGATGCCTAGGACAGTCCTGGGTGTGCCCAGTTTTACAATAATTAGAATACCCCTTTTCACACTTAAAGGTACCTTAGCGTGGATGATGGCTTATATGGTTACGGTTATCCTGCTCGTCATTCGTGTCTGATGATCTATCTTCACACCAAGGGCGTTATACTCTGTGTTCTCTAAAATAGTTTCCAGTTAAGACAATTGCCCAGGGACCAGAAGTTAGCATAATGGCTATGTCGCTGGACTCCCATGTAGTTGACCACGGTTCAAGTCCTGGACCTGGTGGCTTAAACTCATGCTGGGCATGTGTGTGTGCGCGCCCAAGATCCCGAGAGGAGAAAAGAGGAGAAGGAATTGTGGCATGGCCAACCCTCCTGGGGGGGCTGGTGATTTCTAGCTTTTTCTCTCTCTGTCTCTGTCTTTCTGGCAAGTACACGCATCCTATAGCAAAAACCTCTCCAGAAAAAAAAAAAAAAAAAAAGACAATTGCCCAAAGTGAGCTTGCACTGGGGTTGAACACAGAGAGCTCATTTATTATTGAGACCTCCAGATAAAGGACATGCAGGAAATGTACGTGGGGGTTATGTACACTGAAGTCACAACTATTAGTTGTAAGGTGTGCCATATATACTTTATTATTTAATAGTAACAACCCCCACATTTAAAAATGTCACTTTATTTTAACATTAGAAGGGGTTGCAGATGGTCCTTTATCATTATAGCAAATGCTTACATTCATTAAATGTATGTTCTCTGTTTTAAAACATTAAGTTTAAAAAAATCTTTTTCATGGGGCCAGCAGGTGGGGTGGTGAGTAAGGGCACTGGACTTCCACATGGCCGACCGCAATTCAAGTTTTAGATCTGGTGGCTTGCTTTCTCTCTCTCTCTCTCTTCCTCTCTGGTCAAATTAAAATAAATAAATAAATAAATAAATAAAGTTAAATTAAAACAAATTTCTAAAAAAAAATAAATAACTCTCAAACATCATCTTTTCCCACTGGCTTTTAAGAATACTGACTGTGGGGCTGGCAGGTGGCATGGTGGTTAAGGCGCTGGACTCCCACATGGCGGACAACGGTTCGAGTCCTAGACCTGGTGGCTTGCTTTCTCACTTTCTCTCTCTCTCACTCTGTGGTCAAATTAAAATAAATAAATAAATTAAATAAAGTTAAATAAAATAATTCTTCCTTGTTCTTCCTCAAACACGTGAGGTCCAGTCTTTGCTCTGAACTCGTCGCTCTCAGATATTTCTATGGGTGCTTCCTCATCTCTTGCCAGTCTCATCTCAAATGCCACCCACAGAAAGGATGTCTGTGGTGACTCTACCTAAAATAGCACCTTGTTCCCCATTTTCCCTCCCACTGAATTTTGTAATCCTAAACCATCTTTAGTTTTCTATAATACTTAAAGCTCTTGATGTGCTACATACTTGCTTGTGTAGTGTATATCTTGTCTCATGAGTGAGAGTAGAGCCCAACACATAGTAGGAAGGGGTTGGTGACTTGAGTATAATCCTCATTGTATCCTTGGGTACATGTTCCCACATAAATAACATTGTGCACACACACACACACACACACACACACACACACGTGTTCTGGCAGTATAATGCAGTGCACAACACGTGCTTTCCTTGACCCGCAAGCCATGGCTCTTTCTTCACTGTTAAATGACCATGCGGCAGGTGTAGTTATTGGCTCTAAGGCAGTTAGCTGGTTTGCTTTTCCTGCCACTCCCACTGAAAACTCTGGGAAGCATAAACATTGATGCAGAGTTCCAACAACTCTGGAAACTAAGAATATAAAAAAAAAAATGGATTGCCAGACCCTGGGAAGAATTTCAATAACCACAACACAGATGGGACTGGATTGACAAACCATTAGTGGCTGACACATACTTTGAAACTGCTGAAACAGAACAGCAGGGCCAGACAGGGAAAGGTTAGGGCACCCAGGTGTCCAGCTTGGAAGCTGACTGTTGAGATGAGCTTTGTGTTGATGAAATAAAGATGAGGATATAAAAATGACCATTTAAATAAATGAAGACCACTTTATCATGTTGTCATGTGGCTTACACTCAGTACCGTATCGCATATTGTTTTATTTTACCTAATATTATGATGGTAAGATATATTTTCAATATGTGATATTTTATGTGCACGTTGTAATAGATGTTGCTATTAACATACATGACATTTTGTGCATTTTGGATCTGTGTGTTTTTTGGTTGTATTTTGGTCTACACATGTTTATCCGGTGTGCCAGTTAATTTTGCTGAACCTATATTGCAATCTTAAGAAAGATAGTAGGAGCATTCCAACCATACCATGTTTATGGACTGACTCGGAGGTGAGGCTAAGAAGAGAAGGCTGCCTTGTCCATGTGGCCAGTACTTTCTGTGGGTGGCCACATCTGTTTTCAAGACTGCCTTTGTTGGCATGCAGCCTGAGCACAGTTACATGGGGCCTCTCAGTTGGAAGCACTTGGCTTGATGCTTTGCTTAGGCCATCTTAAAATTGTTAATAACTTTACATTCCAACTTTTGTTTCGTAGCGTTTGACAGGACAATGGGGCATACATGCCACTGGAGGATATGTATGCAACATGAATATCCATTGCCCTCTGCTGCCTTTTCCCATACAGTAATTGGGATTCCTGC
>NW_006203719.1:337866-369927 GCF_000334495.1 Tupaia belangeri chinensis | reverse complement strand
TGCTGTGTGGATTCCATAACATGTTTACTTTGTTCTCGGGGCCATTCTCTCAGAAGGCTCTCTCTTGGTCGAATGTGCAATGTCATCATCTTGAATTTTCTGAACAATTTATTTCTTCTGTGAGAATGAGAGAGAGAGAATGAGAGTGCAAGAGGTAGGCAGGTGGCTCCAGCAGGGTCCTCAGGCTGTGACCCCTGTCCAGTCTCAGCCGGCCCATGTTGCAGGTACACGTGTACATGCTCAGTGTGAAAGGAAGGCTCTGGGATGTGAACCCAGGACATTCTCATGTGGGTCTAGTTGTGTTACCATTGTACCCTTGCCTGATCTGCCATTTTGAAATACTTAATCACTTTATGTTTTTTTTTTTTTTTTTTGGAGGTTTTTTGTATAGGGCGCTTGCGCTTGCCAGATAGACAGAGAGAGACAGAGAGACAGAAAGTGAGAAATCATCCCCCAGGGGGGATGGTCACACCGCAATCCCCTCTCCTCCATTCTCCTCTTGGGATCTTGGGCACGCACGCACACGCGCCCGGCGTGAGTTCTAAGTCACCGGGTCCGGGACGCGAACCGTGGTCAACGGAAGTCCAGCGAAATAGCCATTACGCTAACTGCTGGTTCCCTATTCTTCTATTTTGACCAGAGAGAGACAGACAGAGAGAAAAGGAAAGAGAGAAAGCAAGCCACCAGGTCTGAGACTTGAACTGTGATCGACCATGTGGGAGTTTAGTGCCTCAACCACCATACCACCTGCCGGCTCTCCAATAAATAATTCTTTAAGAAAAAAAAAGCAAATTTGGACATAGACATCCACAAAGGGAAGATCACTAAGACACGGGGAAAGATGGCTATCTACACGGCAAAGAAGGAGGCCTTAGAAGAAACTAACCCTGTTGACATCTTGATGTTGAACTTCCAGCCTCCAGAACTGTGAGAAAATACATTTAAGTCACTCAGTCTTTGGTACTTTGTCAAGGCAGTCATAGCTAACTCAGACACTGAACAAGTTATTTTTCCTATATTAGCGAGTCACTCGTTCTGAAGAAAATGACAGAGAGGAAAGGGAGAGCTAGGGAAGCCCATGTTTCTTTTTCTCCCAGTCCTTTCTTACTCATCAGTCAGCTGAAGATGGAGGGTGCTGGTGGAACATATGCGAATCAAGAAGCAAAATGAAAACAGGTGAGTTTGTTCTGTGCACTGTTCCACTGTTCTGGTAAGAATGAAGTATAGGAGCCAGAAGGTGGCATAGTAGTTTGGGCTCTGGTTTCACGTATGACCGACTGCGGTTTGAATCCTGGATCTGGTAGCTTGAAACACATGCTGGGCTCGTGTGTGCATGCCCAAAACCCCAGGAGGATAATGGAGGGGAAGGGATTGTGGTGTGGCCATGCCCCCTGTGGGGGGAGGTAATTTCTCACTTTCCTTCTCACTGTATGTCTCTCTCTGGGTGAGCACATATGTCCTATGACAAAAACCTTAACAACACACACACAAAAGAATGAAGTGTATATGCATTTGTTGCTTTGTTGCTTTTGAGCGTTAACTGTCAAACACTGTCTTCGACGTCAATACAAAATTTGTAAAAACAGAGACTCTTTTAATTTAGGGTCATGTATAAGCAATGGGAATAAATGAAAATAGAAACAGGCTCTCTACAAGCATATTTAATGTTAAATGTTGCAAAGGATTTAAAGTTGTATGTCAGGTTAACAAAGATTTGAAAATTAATGGAAGGGATAGACTAAGGAAAGGGTCCAACACTCCTGTTCTGTGTTGAAATGAACAAAGATAGTTTTTCAAACTTGATTCAGGTAAAGAAAGAATTCTTTCCCCTCTGCTCGGGATCCCCCCCTTATTGCGTTTGTAAGTGTGTTATGTTTTTATTTCCTACTCTCCTAAATTACAGATTGTGCTTTCTCTGCTGTATCATTTACTTCAGCGTGTGCATACGTTTTAGTGCCCTCACTAAAAATAAGCAACAACACCAAACAAACAAACAAACAAACAAAACAACAAAGCAAGCCGTCTGTCAACCCAACATCCTTATCATTTCCTTTGATAACTTCCGCCTCAACCAAACTTTAATCCTTGAACCACCTCTGCCTGGCCCCTTGTCCTTTTATCTTCCCTCCTTTTCTTTTTCTTTATTGATTCATTTTTCTATTTTTTTCCCCCCAGATGATTTCAGGTAGTACCAGGGCATTAAAAGCCATATAAATACTGCTGACTCCCAAGTTCTATATATGCTGCCTCGATTTCTCCCTGAGCTACAATCTCACTGATCACGGACAACTCCATTTGCAAGTCTCATGGGTCTATGATGTTTTGTGCAGAATTCTGCATTCCACCTCTCCCCTTTCCCGCTGCTCTTCCTGTGGTCTCCATAATAACTGTGGCACCATCGTTTGTCCAACTTCTCGGACCACGAGTCTAGGTTTTACCTCTTTTATCCCCTACTCTCATTTCTCTCCTTTTTCAGTGTCACTACTTTAATCCAAAATGTCTATCATCACTTGCCTGATATAATCTAAGTGCCAAATCTGGTTCCCCTCTTCCACTCTTACCC
The DNA here is from genome assembly GCF_000334495.1 of Tupaia belangeri chinensis. Classification (NCBI taxonomy): domain Eukaryota; kingdom Metazoa; phylum Chordata; class Mammalia; order Scandentia; family Tupaiidae; genus Tupaia; species Tupaia belangeri. Next base: position 367,364 of record NW_006203719.1, on the reverse strand, counting down.
CTTTCCATTCCATAACAGCGATGTGTGCTCACCAGAGAGAGAAAGGGAGAGAGCACATTCCCCCAGTGGGCCATGGTCCTACGGTCATGCTGCCATCTCTCTAGCCTGTTGGGATTTGGGACACATACACACACACACACACACACACACACGGACACACACCTGGACACACATACCCAGTGGGTTTTTCAAGACATTAAGGCTGGAATTCAAAACCAAAGCTGGACATGTGGGATCCAGTTCCCTTAACCATTAGGCTACAGGGCCAGCCCTCGGTCATCTAATTTAATCCGAATTTAGCCTGTGTCCCAGTAATTATCAATAGCATCCTTTTTTGACCGGAAGTGTCTGTCTTTTGATGATAAATTAATGGTCGTCCTATGATGTGGGTCCTAACTTCTCCACCTTCATCCTATGCCACTTTTACTCCTATACTCTACTGACTCTGGGTTAATTTTTCTTGACCACATTGAGACTTCTCTCTTCTATGTCCTTTTTCTTCTGCACAAAGGGCTCTTGTCCTGGTTTCAACCATTCTTTGCTTCCCAATTCTAAAGTCACCTTCTCAGAGAGGATGCCCTCTAAGTATGCCCTAGTAAACAGTCTCCTGACTTACTTTCCAACCCATTGTTTTGTTAGTTCTGTAGCACTTAATGCCATAAACATCTTGTTCACATTTTCACTGTTTCAGTATGAGTATATCTCTTCTAAGGAAGTAAAATCTTGGGGCAGCAGGTGACGCGGTGGTGAAGGCACTGGAGTCCTTCATGGCCAACCATGGTTCGAGTCTTGGACCTGGCAGCTTGCTTTCTCTCTCTCTCTCTCTCTCTCTCTGGTCAAATTGAATAATGATAATAAATAAATAAAATTCAATAATTATTTTTTTTAAAAAGAAAGTAAATTCTTTTGGGTAGGCCCTTATTTTATTTTCTATTGTAACTCAATCTGGTGTTGAAAATAAAATGGAGAAATACGGTTAATATGTAGTTTATAAAATGTAAAAATGTTAATAGCTAGCAAAATGTAAAACTATAGATGTATATGCTCATTTGCTCGAGAAAATAAAAAAGAAACAAAGAAAACACAGTCAACATAGTAAACTAAAAGAAATAAAGATAAGGACAAATGAAATGAAATAAAAGAACGTAAACGTCTGACACATGTGAAATAACTTATTATTTTTCACAGTGAGCAAACATGGGTTAAATGACCTAAGTAAATGTTAATTCAAAGTTAATTGAAAATGTTTCTAGTTATATTTTGATTACGAGAGATGTGTAAAACTAAATGGCATGTTTGATTGCTTCCTTTTATCAGAATATAAGCATTCATTTGACAAATATTTTGAAAAGCTACAAAGACATATTCTTCTTTGAGATTATGCTTTCCAAATACATATTATTTTTACATAGAATTTTCTTCTTTTGCTATCAAACTGCTTTCTAAAGTATAAAAATCCTTTAGGATGGATGGATTATAGGAAGTTTAAATTCAGACACAGGTTTGTTTTTTTTTTTTTGATGACACTTAAGGGTGAGACTATGCAATTTCCTTCTTGTTTTTGGAGAGGTTTTTGCTATAGGGTGTGTGCACTCACAGAGAGACAGAAAGTGAGAAATCACGCCCTGGGGGGATGGCCATGCCACAATCCCTTCTCCTCCATTCTCCTCTCAGGATTTTTGGGCATGCAAACACACATGCCTGGTGTAAGTTTTAGGCTGAGGGGTCCTGGGACTTGAGCTGCAGTGGACTACATGGGAGTCCAGCAATGTAACCATTATGCCACCAGCTGGTCCTGGGACTACACAATTTCATAGGTTAGTAGTTACTTGTGAATGGTCTTTTTTTTTTTTCTGGAGAGGTTTTTTTTTGCTATAGGGCATGTGTGCTCGCCAGAAAGACAGAGAGGGACAGAGAGATAGAAAGCGAGAAATCACTCCCCCACCCCAAGGGGGATGGCCACACCGCAATCCTTCTCCTCCATTCTCCTCTCAGGATCTTGGGCACGTATACACACACACCTGGCTTGAGTTTAAGTCACCGGGTCCGGGACTTGAACTGTGGTCGGCTACATGAGAGTTCAGCAACATAGCCATTATGCTAACTGCTGGTCCCATGAATGGTCGTTTTTTAAAAAAAGACCTCTTTCCTGGTCCTTCTCAGGTAGCCCAGGGAGCTCATTAATGTCAAGTCCTGAGAGGACCAAGCAGGCCCTCTGAGCAGGCAGTTGTGTTCCCTCTCCTTGCACTCACAATGGATGCGGGAGTCTTTCAGGGTTTAGGCTGCCTACCTTACCCACCTCCTTTTTACATTTCTGAGACGGAAACTTTTTATTGTACTTTCTCTTGGATTAGAGCTTTTGTTCCACTTTCACTGCTATCTGTGGTTAGGAGGTAGCACGGATCGTGTTTTTCTTTCACTCAGAGTTGATGAGTCTCTGTTCTCTGTGGAGTAGCACCTAAAGGAAGAGAAGGTATCTTAGTGCTCCTTTAGGAGGTGAGATAGGCAGGATAATGCCCATTTTCCATCTCCCCCAAAGACCATATACTAACCCCAGAACCTGTGACTACGTTAAGTTAAATGGCAAATGGGAATTAAGATTGCTACTCAGAGGACCAGAATGTAGGAGGCTTGTACTGGATTATATAGGTGGGACCAGGTGTTTTTTTTTTTTTTAACAATTACTTTATTTAACTTCAACTATTATCATTATTATTATTATTTTAATTTGATCAGGGAGCGACAGAGAAAGAGAGAAAATGAGATAGCAAGCTGCCAGGTCAGGGACTCGAACCGCAGTTGGCCATGTGGGAGTCCAGTGCCTTTAACCACCACAGCAGTACTTGCTGGCCCCTAGCTCAAGATATTAATAAGGTATTAATAAGGTCCTCAACAGTAGAAGAGGGAGACAGAAGTGGAGACAGGCAGAGGCAGATGGTCAGAGTGATGTGATGTGAAAAGAACGAGACCCACCATTGATGACTTTGATAATGAAGGACGACTCACAAGGCAAGGAGTGAGGTGGGCTCTAGAAGCTGAAAAAGTCAGGGAGATGGATCCACTTGCAGAGCTTTCAGAAAGGAAGGAAGGCAGCTCTCCGATCATCTTGAATGTAGCCCAGTAAAAGCCATGTCCAGGGGCTGCCAGGTAGTATGGTGGTTAAGGGACTGGATTTCCACATGGACAACCTTGGTTCGACTCCTGGACTTGGTTGCTTGCTTTCTCACTTTCTCTCTCTTTGGTCAAAAAAAAAATAAAAAAAAAAAAAAAAAAAAACATTGTTAAAAAAAAAAAAAAAAAGCTGTGTCTAGTACCTGCTCCTTGGTCTGGTGGCTAAGACAACTGGGTCTTTCATGGTTGACTGCAAGGTTCAACCATCAGACTCGATGACTTGAGAAACACACTAGGTGTGTGGGCATGTGTGCGTGTGCCCAAAATCCTGTAAGGAGGAAGGAATAGAGAGAAAACCATTGTTTTTGGTAACTTGTTGCTATGGCAATAGGAAACAAATATAACCTAGATTAGAGAATGCTAATTTTCATTGGGAAATGTTCCCAGACTCAGTGCTTAACTTTTCACAATGTAAACTGCTCCTTCGTTTTCACGTGCGTTCCACAGTTATGTAATCACTTTTGCAAAAACTGGCGTTATCTTTTTGTAGGAAAACATGACTTTTGTGGAACACTTCCTTTTTCACACTGAGAGTTCTCAAGCTCTGATGTGTGCAAGGAGAAGCGTTAAGCTGTGGTAGTTGTCTATAGGTTTCAATTTTCACCTGGAGTCTCTTGAAAATTGAGAAAAGTTACTTCCTGGGGGTTTGAATGGTCAACATAAACACAATTGCTTTAATTCTTTGTTTTATCCTCCTAATTAGATAAGTCTCCTGCAGGATAGGAAAAAAAATGAAGGGAACAGATGTTATGCAAATCAGTTCCAGAGAACATATTATATGCATATAATTTTAGGAGCAAGAGGGGCTGCTGGGAGGCCCATCCCCACAGGACCACACCTGACCCGTGGACCAGCTGTAACTCTGTATTTGAGGAGTTTCACAGACAAAGGTCACACAGCTCCCCTTGGTAACTGAAGGGATTCTATCCTAATGTGCCTTTCCTTCTCCAACGTGTGCGAGTAAACATATTTCACATTGTTCCTAGGTACCATTACTCGTACCCCAGGGAGTTTTTATTCCTTAAAAGGTCATGATTAATTAGAGGAAGACAGGCATGCCATTAGTTGTGGCCTATTGGGGAAAAAAAAAAAAGATAAAGTAATTCACCTGCCGTTTGTCACTAACAAGAAAAATGTCATGTATAGAATGGCCTCAGGCCTCTACTTTCCAAACTGCAAATTACCTGTCGGAACCTCTCTACCCATAGGTTCAGGTTGTTCTCTTCTTGTCTTGAGATGTCCTGGTCTATCAGCAGGCACTCTTCTCAAACTTAAAAGTAATAACAACTTGGGACCAGCAGTTAGCATAATGGCTATGTTGCTGGACCATGTAGTGGACCGTGGTTCGTGTCCCGGACCCGGTGACCAGATGCGTGTGTGTTTGTGTCCAAGATCCCGAGAGGAGAATGGAGGAGAAGGGATTGCAGCGTGGCCATCCCTCCTTGGGGGGTGATTTCTCGCTTTCTATCTCTCTGTCTCTCTCTGTCTTTCTGGTGAGCACACGCGCCCTATAGCAAAAACCTCCCCCCCCAAAAAAAAGTAATAACAACTTAAACCTGAATCTGGGGTTTCTCTCTCTCTCTCTCTTTTCTCATACTAAGTTTGGCTCAGGCAGAAAGCAAGAAGATAATGCAACAAAACGGCCTTTATCTTAGCACCAGTTCAGACACTGCTGTTGGGACCTTGGCACTGTCCCTCAGGCATCCTGATTCCCACCATCTGGCCCGATTCTTACTGCTTGGCCCCCGTGACTACTCACTCCCTGTTTCCTAAACATGAGAGATAACTTTGTCTCTTGCTTTCATCTCCTGGATGACTAAATTCGCCCCAGGTTCCACAGCCTCGATGTTGCCTGGTCCTTACGTTCCTGAGTCCTGTCTGGCTGTGGTACTCTAAGTCTGCCGTGTGCTGGAATGACAATGCCACAGCCAAAGAACACCACAGTACAGAATGTCATTCTCCTGGCCTGGTGAATATCACTAGGTGTATTAGTCTGTCTGGGGTGCCATAACAAGATACTGTACATGGGATGGCTTCATAAAACGAAAACAAAAACAAAAACAAAAACACACGAACAGAAACAAGGGGCAGCAGGTGGCATGGTGGCTAAGGCCTGGATTTCCATATGACCAGCTACAGTTCAAACTCCAGGCCCAGAGGCTTAAAGATTACTCTGGATGGATGTGTGAGTGTGTGTTTGAGTGTGTGTGTGTGTGTGTGTGTGTACCCAGAGTCCCAGGGGAAGGGATTATGGCATGGCCATCCCCATGGGCGGTAATTTCTCACTTTCCCTTTCCACTTTTCTCTGGTGGGTGCATATTCCTTACGGCAAAAAAACAAACAAAAAAACCCCAAAAAAACCAAAACTAAACCAAACCAAAACACAAAGAAACAAATTTCCTCATCGCTCCAGAGGTTGGAAAAGGCTCAAGCTTCCAGGTGATTTAATTTCTGATGAGGTTCCTCTTCTTGGCTTACAGATGGCCACTTCATCCTCATATGGCTTTTCTGAGAATGCAAGGAGAGAGAAAGCAAGCTGTCTGGCATCTCTTCTTTTTTTTTTTTTCCTAAAGAATTATTTATTTAACTTTATTTATTCATTCATTTATTTTTAATTTGACCAGAGAGAGATAGAGAGAGAGAGAGAGAAGTGAGAAAGCAAGCCACCAGGTCTGGGACTCAAACCATGATCGGCCATATGGGAGTGGCCAGCACCTTAACCACCACGCCATGCACTGGTCCCATGACATCTCTTCTTAAGGACACTAATTTTTTAAAAAATAATTATTTATTTAATTTTTATTTATAAATATTATTATTATTGTTCAATTTGACCAGAGAGAGACAGGGAGAGGGAGAGTAAGAAAGCAAGCTGCCAGGTCTGGAACTCAAACCTTGGTTGGCCATGTGAGAGTCCAGTGCCTTAACCACCACACCACCCTGCTGACCTCAAGGATGCTAATCTTATGAGATCAGGGCCCCATCCTTATGACCTCATTTTACCTTAATTACTTTATAAAAAAACATATCCCCAAGTATCTTCACATTTCAAAGTGTAAGTGAGGACAGACTTTGGCTACCCGACATAGGGTAAAATTAAATTCTTCCTCTGAGTCTTACCATTATGGCTACAGAGATTCCCACTAGAACGTGGCAGCTAAACATAAACAAGCCTAGAAGCTGCTGCTTCAACCAGGGGGCCATTCACTGCGGGAGACTTGTACCCAAAGAAGACTCTCAGTACTTTTTCTGTGCTAAGTTGTCCTGATGCTGCTTTCATGTCAAAGTTTCTCAAGTTTCCAACTCTGTCTGCTCTTAGGACAAGCCTCAATGTTCTTGCTCTCAGAATCAGGAGTGCACTTCTTTTTTTTTGGAGAGGTTTTTGCCATAGGGCGCATATGCTTGCCAGAAAGACAGAGAGAGACAGAGACAGAGACAGAAAGTGAGAAATCACCCCCCAGGGGGGATGGCCATACCACAATACCTTCTCCTCCATTCTCCTCTTGAGATCTTGGGCATGCACACACACGTGCCTGGTGTGAGTTTAAGCCACTGAGTCCAGGACGCGAACTGTGGTCAACTACATGGGAGTCCAGCAACATAGCCATTACACTAACTGCTGGTCCCAGGAGTGCACTTCTGAGACCAAGGTTTACTTTGTTTTTTTTTCTTTCCAAAAGTTTCTTGTATTGGTTTCAAATGTCTTGTTTGTAAAATATTGATAATAATAACATCTACCTTTGTTAACGAGGCTAATATAAAAGAGTGCCACCAAAACACACTGTCTCTAAGATGATAACATTTACTTCTATTCCATTTAGCAGGATAGAGGTAGGAGACAGCCTGGGATGGGTAGACAGTTCTGCTCCCATAAGACCATTCAGGTAACCAGATTTCATCCTTCTTACTGCCTTATTATCATCTTGATTGTTGTCCTATTTGACCAACTGTGACCATGCCATACTCCATGTCACTGGAGGTGGGGAGAGAGGAAATAAAACCAAAGAATTTCTTTGTAAAGAATATGACCAGGAAATTCTACATATCACTTTCACTTATGACTTGAGTGGATTTTATTTACATGTTTGTAGCTAGCAGCAAAGGAGGTTGGGAAATGTGTTCTGAAGCTGGTTGTCATGTGTATAGACAAAACTTGGGACTGGGCAGCTATTATTGAAAGAATGAAGGAACAGTGCTACTGGGAAACAAAGGGCAGTACCTGCTTTGCTGACATGCAAGGTTGGTTTGAGGATTCACTAACATACTTAAAGTACTTAGACTAGTATCCAATTAAAAAACGAATACTTTCCATGTTTCCATTAATCTAACAGTAATATTGTCATTGAATGCTACTGTGTGCCTGGTGTTTATTTTAACATTCAGAATAGTCTTGGCAGTTGATATTACTATCCTTGTTTTACATATATGCAAGTGCATGCATGCACGTGTATATACATATTTATTTATTTATTTAATTCCATTTGTTATTATTATGTTTAATTTGACCAGAGAGAGACAGAGAGAGAAAGAAAAAGTGAGAAAGCAAGCTTCCAGGTCCAGGACTCGAACCACGGTTGGCCATGTGAGAATCCAGCACCTTTAATCACCACGCCACCTGACAGCCCCGGCACACGTATATACATATGCGTATATTAAGGCCCAGGTCTGTGTAGCATCAGACACGTTCTTTCTAGTGTGTCACATTGCCCTCACTCTGCTATTAATTTCTTCTCTCTTTCCTCCCTTCTACCTGTGAGACGTTCTCTTTTCATTATTTCTGAGAAAGTCTTTTCATTATTTCTGAGAAAGTCACAGGGAGGTAAATAAAGAATGGCTGAATAAGCAAGAAAAAAAAAAAAAAAGAAACAGTTGTTAGGCTGGAAGCTTAAACATTTAGATTTGATACCGTGGGCAAAATGTAGTTAGGCGATGTTCATGAATGAAGGAATGTCGAGGCTAATCGTCTCTTTAGTGAAGTGCTAGTCTGAAGGAGACCAGATAACTTTTGTCATAAGCTAGACGTGGAAAATCTGGGAAAAACAAACAAACAAATCAGTTAATGACTGTGAGAAAGGAAAGAAAGAATTGGAACTGAAAGACACTACGGAAAATTTTTTGGAAAGAATTTATTATGGATTTATTTTGTGGTACGTGGGAAACCACTTTCAATTTTACTACTACACCATTATCCATAATGTAGCATTTTGAAGGCTAAATTGCTACAACTTGAAAACTTAACTTTTGCTATGACTCTCCAAATTGCATCATTTTTTAAGATATCCAAGTTGTGAATTTGAGGGACTAGGAAAATACTGAAAAAATTAGCAGTGGAAAGTGGTAGAAAGAAATTCTGATTAGGGGAGTAAACTAGTGTTTTGAATTTTCCACATGCTGAGTTCCAAGTATTGACATTGCTGTGGTTTGAAGGGGTCCCCAAGATTGATGTGCTGAAAACTTGATTCCAAATGGAGCAGCGTTGGGAGGTGAGATCTAATGTGAGGTGCTTGGGCCCTGGGGGCTCCTCCTTTACAACTGGATTTATGCTGTTATGACAGGAATGGCTTCTTTATAGAAAGTTCAGTCACCATGGGAAGAGGCAGTAAGAAGGCCCTCACCAGGTGCCAGGCCCCCTCTCCCTATGTTGGGCTTTACTGCCTCTAGAACTGTGAGGAACACATTTCTGTTTATTGTAAATGACCCAGTATGTGGCATTTTTCTGTAATAGCACCAGACAATGAAGATATGTGTGTGTGTGTGTGTGTGTGTGTGTGTGTACACACCATTTAGCTGAAATATGAGTCAGGTGTGAAAAGGCATAAAAAGAAAAGGCATAGATTTGGAGTGAGTATAAAGATTTGGTAAATTGAAGATCTAACCATCTAATCCTCTTTGAATGAAAGAGGAAATGAAATTAAGTTTTCAGGCTAGCCTCAGGCAATAGGAAGATGAAGAGAAGAATGGGAAAAAGAGCCCCCCCAAATCAAAGAGAGCATAGTACTAGGAAGAAGGTTTGATTTGAGATTAAATCTGATTCTGTCATTTCCTAGCGATTTGACTTTGTAACTGCCAGTAGTAAGATTTGTAGTAAGAGCAAGAGGTTGGGCATGATGAACTCTGAGTTCTCTTAGTGTGCCAAGTGTGGATATGGCTGATTAGAAAGCGTGGAAGAGCTTCAAATATGACATCTAGTTAAAATGTCAAGAACAGGCGATGTGGCAGTGGGGCACTGGACTCCCACATGGCCATCCGTGGTTTGTGTTCTGACCTGCTGACTTTGCTTTCTCTTTCTTTTCTCTGGTGAGCATGCATACCCTATAGAAAATTAATAATAATAATAATAAACAGTTACATAAATAATTCTTTAAAATAAGTTAAAAATAAAATGGTCAAATACTGTGACACCTCACCCATTTCTCCTTCCCCACACCTGTGCAGAGTCCCACTTCAAAATTTTAGTGCCATCAGCCCAGCTGTGTTGGCGCAAGTAGTAAGGCACCTGTGAGGGGATGGGGCCACTTGGGAAGCTGGGGTTTGGATCTCAGACCAATGCAACCGGGTAGGGCACGATGGCGTACAATTCTGATGATCTGGGAGCCAAGGGCAGATGATTCCAATGGTGACAATCTATCCAAAACACCCATCTCAGGACCAGCAGGTGGCATGGTGGTTGGGTGCTGGCTTCTACATGGCCAACCACGGTTTGGGTCCTGACCTGGCAGCCTGCTTTCTCACGTTCTCTTTCTCTCTCTCTCTGTCTAGTCAAATTAAAAAGATAAATAATAGGGACCAGCAGTTAGCGTAATGGCTATGTCGCTGGACTCCTACGTAGTCGACCGTGGTTCGAGTACCAGACCTGGTAGCTTAAACTCACACTGGGCACATGTGCGTGCGTGCCCAAGATCCCAAGAGGAGAACGGAGGAGAAGGGATTGCGGTGTGGCCATCCCCCCTGAGGGGTGATTTCTCGCTTTCGGTCTCTCTGTCTCTTTCTGTCTGTCTGGCGAGCGTACGCACCCTATAGCAAAAACCTTTCCAAAAAAATAAATAAATAATAGGGACCAGCAGTTAGAGTAATGGCTATGTCACTGATCTCTCATAATAGCAAATAAAATTAAACAATTAAAAAAACCCTATATCTCTCTAAAAAAATTCTGATACTGCAAAAGAAATATTAATAAGCAGGTTAGTAAAAGTAACTACATAATAAACAGTGTTGACTAGTCCATACTCCACCAGAATTGAATGAAAAGAACTGTTCCATCTTACAATCTGAGGCCAGTTTCATAGCCTTGTGGTTAAGAAAACAGGATCTCTAGGGGCCAGCAGGTGGTATGGTAGTTAAGGTGCTGAACTCTCACATGACTAACCATGGTTTGAGTCCTGGACCACGATGCTTAGTTTCTCACTTTCTCTCTCTCATTCTCTGTCTCTCTCTTTCTGGTCAAATTAAATAATAATAATAATAATAATAATAAATCAAACTAAATAAATATCCTTAAGAAAAGGATAACTAGGTCCCACATGGCTGACTGTGATCTGAATCCCAGCTCCAGTGGCCTACAAAACATGCCAAATACATGTGTATGCAAGACCAAAATCCCAGCAGGATGGAGAAATGGAAGGGAAGAGATTGTAGCATGAGGGTTCTCTGTGGGGAGTTACTTTGTCCTTCTCTCTCTATCTCTGTTTCTCTCTTTCTCTGGTGAGCACATGTGCTCTCTGGCAATAAAAATTCTTATAGTCTGATAAATTTCATTTCTGTCACTTTTCTTCCCAAGTTTAAAAATGTACATCACAGACTGGTAAAAAATAATATCGCAGATGCAAAAGTAAATAGGGAATTCATGTTTTCTGCATGTGGGTTATTGTCCACTTAGAGATGCAGAGAAAGGCCCTGGGTTTGAGACATTTGCTATAATAGTATCTTTGAGGACTTATACTACTTATGGTATTATCCTTTGCTTATAGAGACGTTTGTTTTCATATGAGTGTGTTTTATTTTGCTCAGCTATTTTCTATTTGCAGGAGTATTTTTTTTTTTTTCAGATCATAGTGCCTTGGGTTTTTCGCCCCCTTTTAAAAATGAAATTAAAGGACCTAGTATGTAAACATGATATTAAATCTACCTACTGCCAAACCCCAGAGCTCTAACATAATAATCCAATTTTCTCACCAAAGGAAAGAAATTCAAACCCAGCTAGCATTAGTGTTTGATGGAAAAATTAAATCGTTCTCAGCTGAATTAAAAAAAAGTTAGCAACTAATTTAACAATATATTAATAAAGTTCTTATGAGACATTTTATTCTTAATCTTTTCTGCAAGGATAATTTTTCAATCTAATTACTTTTTTACTGGAAAAGAGAAATTGAATTTCAGTTTTTCTATTTAGTTGAAGAGACTCACTAATTAAAACAAATGGTTTCCTCATAGCCTATAGATGTTACATAGTTTTATTTATTTTTTTAAGAGACAAGAATCCTATTTATGAGACAGAAAAAGATAAACTTAACAAATCCTTCTTTAAAGAATTATTATTTTTCTTAAAGAATTATTTTATTTAACTTTATTTATTTATTTTAATTTGACCTGAGAGGGAGGGGGGAGAGAGAGAGAGAGAGAGAGAGAGAGAGAGAGAGAGAGAGAAAGAGAGAGAGAGAGAAAGAGAGAAGAAAAGTGCAAAAGCAAGCCACCAGGTCCAGGACTTGAACCATGGTCAGCCATGTGGGAGTCCAGCACCCTTAACCACCAACCCACCTGCTGGCCCTAAAGAATTATCTTAAATGTTTAATTATTGCTACTTGAATCAATCTGAAAATATTACTTGTTCGGATTATGTCTAAATATTCAGGGGTCAAAGATTTAAATTTTAGTTCTATGACTTTCGAGTTGGGTGATTTGGAGAAAGTTGATTAAATTTTTGTAGCTTAATCTTTTTATCTATAAAACAAAGATGATAATAATATCTGTCTCATAGTCCTGAATTGAGAGAATATATGCATTGTAAATAGTATATAAAAAGTACTACAATAATGTTACACTCATGACTATTACTGTTGTTATATTTTTTTATTTTCTAGGCTATTTATTTATTTTACCATGGAGCATGTGTGCTTGCCAGAGAGAAACAAAGAAGGAAAGTGAGAAATCAGAAATCATGCCATAGTGGGTTGGCCACACTGCAATACCTACTTCTTCAGTCTATTCCTGGAATTCTGGGCATGCATGTGTGTGTACCTGGTGTGATTTTTAAGCTGCTGGTTTCAGGACTTGAACCATGGTTGGCTGTATGGGAATCCAGCACCTTAACCACCATACCTTACTGTTGTTATCTTAAGTAAGCAGAAAATTAAGTAGGAAAAATATAAAACTCTTAAAATCAAAGGTCAAAATGATCTCTTTAAGCTAAGCTAAACATAAGCTGGCCACATAGTTTTTGTTTCTGATGAAATATCTGGAATGGCTGAATGTGGCACAACAGTGGAATGCAGTGCTCTGTGAGGCAATCCCACATAGGAGGGCTCTCAGTTCAAGCCCGGTGACCTCCCTGAATATGCTGGGTGTGTACGTGCTGGTGATCCAGAGCTGGCTGAAGGCTGAGGGTGAATAAGGATCAAGATCCTGCTGAGATTCACTCTCTCTCTCTTACACGCACACACTCATGGAAGGAAGAAAGAAAGAAATTAGAATTCTATCTGGAATAGACACAAATGAGTAAATGTTACACATTTAATTTTGTTATTATGTGGGTCATTATACTTTTGTAGATTTCTAGAGAAAAAATAAAAGAGAAATATCACCACCCAATTTTATCTCTATCTATCTATCTATCTATCTATCTATCTATCTATCTATCTATCTATCATCTATCTATCTATTTCCCATCTATCTGGGATAGAGATAGTAGGATAATTGCACAATTGGTTAGAAAATATTTTTACAAGAAAAATATTTATGAATATCTACCTGACTTCTATATCTATTTATGTCCAGCCTTATTTTAAAAATAATGTCAGGTGGTACTTAGAAGATAAAACCTTGGGCAGTTGAACTTAATAATTGATGGCAATAGAAATAATATACTGCACAAAAAAGGGGTGGGGTAGGGAAAATACATTAGAAATGCAAATAGGAAGAGTTCTAATTCACTTGGGATGAGATATATTACTCACTGGAAAAATGAAACTTGAAAAAAATCGAAGGGTTATTGAGCTGTGATCATAACAGAAAGTACTCTTCGCTTTGAAGCTGTGAAGTTTAATTTAGGACACAGTTTTCCTGGACACCAAGGAAATTCAGTCACTGAAACATGAAAATATCCCATTATCAGCTACACAACAGCAAAGACCCTTAGATAAGTGAGATAGCAATAAGATATATATTTGTGAACAAGTTTTCTTTACCAAGTGAATAAAAGCTGGCCTAATAAGAAGGAGAACTCAGTTGTACACACAGTGAAGATTTATGTCATCTTTAGCTGTCCCAGACTATTTTTATAAGGCAAGTAAGCAAATGAACAATAAACAAAAGGGATTAGTGATCTAATTTGTACTGAAATGTTTGTGAGATTCTTGGCATGTTCACTTAATGCATGTTCTTTTTGTGGAAGATAGTGTTGAAGATTTTGGGGAAGGCTAAGATGAAAACAGGATATAATGTATTCCAGACTAGATGGAAACAACACCAAGAATTGTGATTGTGAGCAAGTACTACAGAAATGAGACATGTACAAGGTACTAGCACACACACACACATGCACACACACGTAGATGTACAAATATTTGCCTGAAATTTGACTTCATTTCCAAATTTTTTAAAAAGTTGAACTTTATTTACTTATATATTTTAATTTAATCAGAGGTGGGGCGGAGAGAGAGAGAGAGAGAGAGAGAGAGAGAGAGAGAGAGAACCTCTAGGTCCAGGACTCAAACTGCGGTAGGCCATGTGGAAGTTCAGTGCCCTTAACCACCATGCCACCTGCCAGCCCCTCGTTTGCAAATTTGAACGGGAGGTAGTAGAAATTTACCTTTCAATCCTTTTAGTCAATTACTGTCCTACATGAAAGAGTTACTATTAGCAGAATAGTTTGTGAGAAATGTATTTTTGAGTAGAAATCTAAACAGATAGTTCTTTATTCAGTGACTGCAGAAGTGCTCTCTTCTTGGTAAGATTTTATAGAATTCCTTCAGTGGATTTCATAGGGCATATTTTCTATTTTACAATACTTCAAAATATTCTGGGCCAGCCCATGGGACAGTAGTTAAGGCAGCTGGATCCCAAATGGATGATTGTGTGGTTTGAATCCCAAACCAGATGACTTGAGAAAATATACCAGGTAAGTGTGAGTGAATGCCTGCCGAAAATCCCAAAGAGAGAGAGCTGGAAGAAGGGGATGGAAGAGGGGATTGCAGTGTGACCATTCCCTATGGGGAGGTAGGGGGTTACTTTTTCACTTTCCCTGTCTCTGTCTCTGGTGAGCACACACACACTCTGGCGAATAAAATAAATTCTGTTATCTAACCTAATGCTTTCTTTATCACTTCTCACTAAGCTAGCGTGTGGTTAGGAAGTTAAAATATATTAAAACTATTTGCTAGTTACTATAATATGAAAATAATATGAAAATAATTTTATATTGGCCTAAACCTAAGCTTAAGTCACTGTTTTCCAAACTGTGCTCCGTGGTCTAGTCAATTTGGTAAACATCCCATGTAACCTACCTTTCCACCTCCAAAGATGCATACACGTTACAATGGCGAATGCTTTTTAGAAGTATTTATATAAAAAATCTGTTTACTATTGGGTTTCTCAAACTTAATAAAGAAAGAACTTCCAAAGAACAGCTATTAATGTGTCATGGGACTCTGAACTTTTGTGGAATAGTATCTGGGATACTCCTGCCAAAGAAAAACAGGACAAAAATAGCTGTGCTGGTCTGGAGGTGGTGTAGTGGTAACACAACTGGACTCAAATGGAAAGGTCCTGGGTTTGTATCCCAAGACTTCCTTACACAGAACAAGGACACAGGTGTCCATTATCTAAACTAGCTGAGACTGGGAAATTAAGATGTGAAGATTTCATTGGAGGTGCTTGTCTATCTCTCTTTATCCCTGTCTTTCTCTTATGGAATAAATAAATAAACTTAAAAAAAATTTTTTTGAGAGGTTTTCGCTATAGGGCACGTGCGCTCGCCAGCCAGACAGAGAGAGACATAGAGACAAAAAGCAAAAAAATCACCCCCCGGGGGGGATGGCCACGCCACAATCCCTCCTCCATTCTCCTCTCGGGATCTTGGGCACGCACGCACATGCGCCCGGCATGAGTTTTAAGCCACCGGGTCCGAGACGCGAACTGCGGTCGACTACATGGGAACCCAGTGACATAGCCATTACGCTAATTGCTGGTTCCCAATAAACTTAAATTTTGTATATTTCTACTATCTATCTATCTGTCTACAGACATGTTGCTATATAAACAGATATTTATTATGGGATTTGACACACACCATTATGGAAAAAGAGAAGTCACACAATATGCCAGCTGCAAACATGAAAAACAGGAAAGTTAGAGAAATTCCTGAAATCACTGTGCCAATCGAGGACAGGTGAAGATATCAAGAAGAAGGGAGAGAAAGAGAGAAAGAGAGAGAGAGAGAGAGAGAGAGAGAGAGAGAATCATCTTTTCAAGAAGAGAGAGAAGAGATAATTATCAAGAAGAGAGAGTAGAGAGAGAAAAAAAAAGAGAGATTATCTTTTCTTCCACCTTTTTGTTGTTGTGACCCTCAATAGAGGGTCACATGTTGGTGAGGGCAGAACTTCTTTACTCAGACCACTGATTCAAATGGCAATCTTTCCTGAAAATACCCTCATGAACACACCCAGAGATGAAGTTTACAAGCCGTCCAAGTATCCTCTAGCCAGTCGTGTTGACACATAAACTTCAGCCATGATTTTAGAAGGATATGACTGAAGCATGAAAACAGGGAAATGAAAGATGAACAACTATTGGAATCATAAAATCTACAGTCTAAAGTTGATCTTCAAATGGAAAAGAGAGCCAGGAAATGGAAATCTCAAGAGATCTCAAAGAACGATTTAAGTTTTCTACGTGAGGTGTCATGATACAGGAGAAGGGATTGCGGCGTGACCATCCCCCCTGGGGGGTGATTTCTCGCTTTCTGTCTCTATGTCTCTCTCTGTCTGTCTGGCGAGCGCACGCGCCCTACAGTGAAAATCTCTCCAAAAAAAACAAAAACCAAAAAAACCCCAAACAAACAACAAAAAAAAAAACAGGGAAATGAAAGATGAACAACTATTGGAATCATAAAATCTACAGTCTAAAGTTGATCTTCAAATGGAAAAGAGAGCCAGGAAATGGAAATCTCAAGAGATCTCAAAGAACGATTTAAGTTTTCTACGTGAGGTGTCATGATACGGCAGAGAGAAGCCCAGCTTGGGAGCATGGAAGCCAGGCTTGAAGCCTACTGTGTGACTTTAACCAAATCACTTCTTTAATGATCGCTTTTCTTATCTGCAAACTAAAACATTTCATGACATCTCATGGAGTTGCTATGAAGACTGGATGAGACAATGTCTGTGAAAATACATGGAGAATCCTACAGTTGCTACATCAGTAGTAGGCCACTTTACCTACCACTTACACGAAACAATACCAGGAAAGATTCCCTGGCTACTCTAGTAGGCTATTTGCTTTTATGAAGCAAGTAAAGAAATCAAGGGACAACATCAGACCATGTCCTACATTTGTAATCCTGGTTTCCCCCAGAGAGGAACTTTCAAAGGTTTTCCATGCCTAGGGGCTTGAAACGATCTCTTAAAACTAGGCTATCACAGGGAAGGAAAATAAAGAGCACAGTTTCTGTGTACACGCTAAACTGACACATAGGCTATGCTTACAGAACAGTCTGTTCATACCTTGTGTGGATACCAGAGGGCAGCTCTGTTCTGAGGACTCAGCATGGTCCTGGTATAGGACACTTCCGTTTTCAATGACATTAACGGGCTCATTCTTTGCCAAAACTTGGTTACCCATTGTGTAGAGTATACCAAGGGTCATCTCAAACAACTTCGCCTTAAGTAGCTGAATAAACATCATCGACCATTTTTAAAAAAATCAGAGATTCAATGATTTAATGTATGGGTTGAAATAAACTGATTTGAAACATGTTTCGCTTTCTCTGAAATATGCGTGCCTAATGAACATCCCGTCTCCCACTCAGCACTCCCTAGCTTTTATCTACTCACCTTTTTTCTCATCAAGACAAAGAACATTTACATTCAAATCATTTATTTTATCATTTTCCACTTCACATTTATGATTTTCCAGACCCTATATTTTGTATTTTTCATCTTCCTGTTTGATTTGAATTTCTACATAGGATGAGAGTGAGTCTGATGCATGAGGAGTTATTTCCTTTAACTTCTTTTTATGGTTCTGGAAGGATGAAGCAGCATAAATTGGTTACAGTATCAAAACAAAAATACAGGGTACAGGGACCAGTAGGTGGTGTGGTAATTAAGGCTCTGAATTCCCACATGGCTGACCATGGTTCAAGTCCTGGACCCAACAGCATGAAAATTACACTGGGCATGTGTGTGTGGATGCTCAAAATCCCAGGAGGAGAATAGAGAAGAAGGGATTATGGTATGGCCATCACCCTGGGTTTGAGAGTGATGATTTATCACTTTCCCTCTCGCTATGTCTCTCTCTCTCTCTGGTGAGTGTACATACCCTATGGCAAACCAACAACAACAACAACAACAACAAACCCAAAAAACAATCCTGAAACCCTTAAAATACAGGGTACAGAAGTCACATTTTAGTTTGAGATGTTGAAAAAAAAATAATACTACAGCTATGGACATAATACCTGTTTTGAAAAAAATGTCAGTGTTACGAATTGTGGAAGTCATATATGAAAGGTTATTTACAATCATTGAGTTCAAGCACCCAGAGGTAGTTCTGAAAAAGATGTTGGCAAAAATCTCTGCTTTGCTTTGATTTTCTTTCTCTAATAGCCTTTGGTTTATTGTCTCTGTACTTCCAAAGAGAATGAATTTATTCTGTTTCCTTGGCTCCTTTACCTATTAAGACAAGACTAAAGCATCAAAAATCTCAAAGTAATTAAATTCTAGTGATAGAATGTGAGGTGTTATAGAATTGGGAATATTTTACTGCTTTAAATGTCATTGCATCACATAGTAAGTATCTGTAGGCTGATGTTTCAGGTTTCTGTAACGCAAACATATAGCATGATAGATTTATATTTAAATAGTGTAGATATTGTCCAGTAGTGGAAAATATACCAGATACCAACCTATGTGGTTAGTGATTAAAAAAAAATGGAGCATAGGTCCTTATCTTCCATGGATAAAACTGAATTCAATAGTATACTGGATTATAAACACATGTGAAATGAATGCTACAGAGAATATATTCTTTTCTTTTAAATAATTCTTTTTTAACTTTATTATTTTAAATGATTAATTTTATTTATTATTATTTTTTAATTTGCTATAGGTCATGTCCACTCACCAGAGAAAGAGAGAGAGAGGGGAAAGTGATAAAGTAAGCTGTCAGGTCTGGGACTCAAACCATAGTCAGCCTTGTAGGAGTCCAGTATCTTAACCACCATGCCACCTCCTGGACCCAGAGAAACTATATTCCAAAGAGAGGATGACAAAAACATTTAGTGAAGGACTAGCTCATGTTAGACAATACATGTTATCTCACAAAACACAAAAACCCACAATGGGACCAACAGATGGTGTAATGGTTATGTTGTTGGACTCCCACATAGTCCACCATAGTTTGAGTTTTTGACCTGGGGCAGCCTAAAACTCACACTGGCTGTGTGTGTGTGTATGTCCAAGATCCCAAGAGGAGAATGGAGAAGAAGGGATTGTGATGTGGCCATCCTCTTGGGAGGAGGGTGTCTGATTTCTCGCTTTCTGTCTCTCTGTCTCTCCTGTGAATGCACATGCCCTATAGCAAAAATCTCAGAAAACAAACAAACAAAACAACCCACAATGTAGATATAGGCATACATGCTTAGCTGACTCAGGGGAAGAAATATGGAGACAACTTGATTGAGTCAAACGATGGATTAGGGTTACGGGCACCCATGGTCTAGAATTAGCTTGTATGGACGTCAACAAATCCACGTGATGTCATACCGAGAACTTGAAATCGGTTATGGTGAGAGTATTACATCTCGGGTTTGAGCATGTGCTACAGATTAGGGCCCCCCTAGCCCCCCTGAGCAGGTTTTTATACACTAGCACACCCCTAGTCAGGAGTTGACCTATGTGTTGGATTCTGAAATAATCGAGATGGCCGTGTGTCCTCTATTTAATACATTTATTTTGTACGTGTGATTGTGACATGTAGCACTCTCTAAAACTCTAACCCCTCTTATTCCCATATAGAGCAGTGCTGATCTCACTAGTCTTTTTTTTTTAAACTGTCATTTTTGGTGCTTGTTTAAACTAAAACAATTTTAAAGTGATGAAGTTTTTATTTCTCACAAAAGATTACACTTTTTACCCATTTGATAGTCATCTTACAACTAAATAAAGTTATGTGTTGGCCGACCCCATTGTGAAATATGTATCCCTTTTCTTAGTCTAAATTGAAGTAATGTTCTTAATCTGTTTATTCATTTTTGTAGTTACTAGAGCACATTTGATATTACTGACATTAATCCAACTAGAAAAATAAAACGTTTCTAAATAAATATATTGAAGTAAGTTATGTGTGTTTATGATTGTGTGTGTGATACAAAATAGTATTAATTGCTTTTGTCTTAGAAAGATACATTTTAAACTTAAAAGATTCTTGACTTACTGAAAAGAAAATTGTCAATAAGGAGAGAAAACATTCTAGGAAAAAAAGGGCTTTTCTGATCCTTTTTTAAAAATTACAGTACTGTAATACATCAAAGAATGAAAAGTCCAGCATATAATTCCTCTTCTAGGTAATCTAAAAAAGACAAAATGACTCGAGTTGCCAGGAATTGAGCATGGTAATTAAGAAACTGATTTATAAAGCAGAGAAGGAATTTCTGTAACTACCCAACACAAAGCAGATCTTCCAATGTAGAATTATTTCCATCTTGTTCTTTATATGATAGGTATGCTTGGTCCAGAGCCCTGTCAACTCTTATAACATACTTAACTATTCATCCATTTCCCTCCAAGGAAAATAGATTAGTAATTCATACTTGGGGTTTTTGAAAATACTATTATAAAAATATCTGAACACATGCTGACTATCAAATGCAGGTACTGTATCTTTTCCTTTTTTTAGAATGAGTTGATTAAATGTGGTTAATATAGTGTGGGACTTATATATATAAATCCATGTAGTTCAGAATGCTTTTTATATATTTTTTTTATTAAAAATAAGCATGATGGTTTATGTTTTAGAATTGGATTTGAAGTGAGCATTTTTCAGCCTCAAATTAGGGGTTTGCTTTCCTAGTTGAGTGGGAAGTGATAACTATTGTCTTCTATGAAAGTAGGACAATTGTATGAGGATTGCAGTTGCAAAGAAATTTAACAGAGCACTCATTTGTTTCACGATTCCCAATGCAGGAGAGTCAAGGAGTTATTTAAGTAAATAGTTGGCACTCTGCCTCTGTTGGTTCCTTATCCACAGATTCGGTCAACAATGGATAGAAAATATAGTTTAAAAAATCAGTCGTGTTTGTGTTTGAAATATACAGATATTTTAATTGTCATTATTTCCTTATTAGTATGGTATAACAACTATTTACATAAAACTTACATTCCATTGAGTATTATAAGTAGCCTAGAGGATTTAAAGTATAGGGGAAGATGCACATAGGTAATATGTAAATACTACACTGCTTTATATAAAGGACTGCAGATTTTGGTATCTTGGAAGGCAGTGTGCATGTGCCCAAGATCTCAGGAGGAGAATGGAAGAGAATGGATTGTGGCATGGCCATCTTCCCTGGGGGGTGATTATTTCTCTCTCACTGCTTCTGTCTCTCTCTCTGGAGGGCACACTCACCTTAAGGGGAAAAAAAAAAAACCTCCTAAATTTTTTTTGATATTTATTTATTTATTTAAGCTTCCATTTATGATTTCAGTCATAGTACTGGAAATTACCTGGGCTAGTGAATAAGGAGGTGAGACAGGACTTCACCATGGGCTATAGTGGAGTTAGCTCCAATGATTGGACTCTCCATATGAAATCTCTTCTGAAATCCTTTCCACTTCTCTTTTGCATGGCAGTGAAGGTAGAGAGTGTAAACCTGTACCCTGATACTTGAGATGACTGAAGCCCTCATTCCCCTTGCTGCTGGGAATGTTGGAAATGGTGACCTTTACCTAAGTCCTTCTGTGGGAATTGCCCTAGGCCAGAAAAAGCCACCTCATCCAAGGTCTCCCACCAACCCCTTGTTCTCTCCCTGACTCAACATTTCCACCTCAGCAGCCCATATTCAGTGAGGGTAAGGTCCAGCCCCTTTGCCTCCATGCAACATGTTTAAAGAGCTGAGTTCTGTGACTCCCTATGACTTTGGTTGAGGCTTTTGTATTTGATTCTATTACCTTCAATGTTTTACTCTTCCTTATCCAACTTCCTTCCCTCTCTCAACAGGTGGTAATCCCAATGAAACATTCATACCTCTACTGTTTCACAGTCTGATTACCTTGGGCTATAGCTGATGAACACTTGATCTCACATAGTCTGATACTTTCTTGGTCACCAGGGCTGCCTTTATAAGTCTAATCAACTGTACAAGGTATATCAGAGTTGATCCTTGGGCTCCTAACATTACAGCTTCTCAAAAATGTTCATGTGGTGCTAGGCAGTGGTGCAACCGTAACACAAATGGACCCACATGCAAAAGTTCCCAGTTCATGTCTGAGGACCTACCTGTACACACCAGGTGTCTGCATGTGTCTGTGGTCCAGGCTGGATGAGGCTGGGGTGAGTCACAGCGTGAGGGTCATGTTGAGGGTGCCCCTGTTTCTATCTCTTTGTCATAAGAGAAATTAATAAACAGAAAACTGTTCACTCATGTACAGTCACTGCTCTCACAGCATGGCTGTCACATTTGAAGGGATTCGGTTAATCACATTCTATGCAAAACTAGCTCATCTCCTCCAGACTTTAGGCACATATGGTGGATGGTGTTTAGTCCACACTTACGGTATATTTTACTTCAGAGCTCTTGGTTTGCTTTTTTGCCAATAAACCTTAGTTAAGGTCATAGAAGTCTTGTGGGATATGGAAACATGGGAACCCCAAAGAACAGATGTTTTAGCTCTTGATCTCTTTCTTCCCTAAGTTTCTTGAGTTTTGTTAAGATTTGCTCCTTCAGTCTCCCCTACCCCACTGTCAGTCCTGTAAATCCAAAGATATTAGAAGAGATTGTCTCTACATGGCCACACATGCGCCTGTTGCTCTATAGTCAAATCAGCAGAGCCAAGAGGGTGGTTTTTCCTTAACAGCTTTCAAAAAATTTTTTATGAGTGATAGTGCTAGAGATAGGTATTTTTAAAAAGTACTTATCATTATTATTATTATTTTTTAGGTTTGCTATAGGGCACATACACTCACCATAGAGAAACAGAGAGAGACATAACATGAGAAAACAAGTAACTAGGTCTAGGACTTGAACTACAGTTGGCCATCTGAGAGTCCAACATCTTAACCCCTACTCCACCTACTGGGTCTTAGAAATAGGTATCTTTGACAGGGTCTCACCATTCTACTATTCTCTTATCCCAGCTTTCTGGCTAGCTAGGACACAGGTACATGCCATCGCTCCTGGGCTGTCTAGGCTGACTTAGGAAACGAATCCAAGCCTGCCATACAGCGCTAGCCTTGGGAGTGGTGCTTTCCTGTTTGAGCCACTGTGGCTGGGCCCCTAACAGCTTTAATAAGATAATTTTAGGGACCAGCAGATAGCATAATGGTTCTGTAGCTGGACTCTCACATGGCTGATTGCAGTTTGAGTCCCAGACCAGGTAGTCTGAAACTTACTTTAGGCATGTGTGAGTACATGTCCAAAATCTCTAAAGGAGAATGGAGGAGAAGGGATTGTAGCATGGCCAATCTCTCTAAGGGGTGGTTGTTCACTTTCTCTCTCTCTGTCTCTCCAGTGAACACACACACACTCTATAGCAAAAATATCTCTCTTTAAAAGAAAAAGATGACTATATATTTTTTTCAAATAATACACATGTTAAGACATACATTTTTCCTCTCTAAGTGTTGAATAGTTTTATATTTTATGACCTCAGAATTTTCCATATCTCTCCTACCACCCATCCCTCATTCCATATATTGTTCCCATCCTCACCAGGCTTTGCCACTGACAGCTGGCTTTGCACGGCTGTCTCCTTACCTCATGAGCCGTTGGATTTATGTACCAATATATTTTTGCTTTCTTTTATACTTTCAAATATTTTAAAACAAAATCTCTACTCCACTACTGTATCTTATCATTTTCCAAATTTTGATCTCTCCTTTGGAATTAGAAGTAACTTTCTAGTTTTTTTTTAAAGAATTATTCATTTAATTTTATTCATTTATTTTTATTTATTTTTAAAAATTATTTTATTTAATCTTATTCATTCATTCATTTTTCTTTTTTAATTTGACCAGAGAGAAACACAGCGAGAGAGAGGGAAAGTGAGAAAGCAAGCCACCAGGTCTGGGACTTAAACTATGGTCGGCCATGTGGGAGTGTCTAGCACCTTAACCACCATGACACCTGCTGGTCCCCTTATTATTTTTAAATTCGCTATAGGGCATATGTGAGAGAGACAGGGAAAGTGAAAAGCAAGCTGTCAGGTCCAGGACTTGAACCGTAGTAAGCCATGTGGGAGTTTAGTCAGCACTTCAACCACAACGGCCCCTGCTGAGCCCAGAAGTAACTTTAAATTCTAGCAATTTGTACATGTTAAAACAGAACTTCTTATGAATGTCAAAAAGATACAAAAGTGGGACCAGCAGTTAGTGTAATGGCTATGTCGCTGGATTTCCATATAGTCAACTGCGGTTCGAGTTCTGGACCCAGTGGCTTATAACTCACGCCGGGCACGTGTGCCTGCGTGCCCAAGATCCCAGGAGGAAAACAGAGAAGAAGGGATTGTGGAGTGGTCATCCCCCTTGGAGGGTGAATTTTTGCTCTCTGTCTCTCTGGTGAGCGCACGTGCCCTATTGCAAAAATCTCTCCAAGAAAAAAAAATACAAAAGTAAATTAATGTACAGGTATTTAACAGAGAAGGGCTTTTTAAACGCACACACGTCCTTTCTCTCCTTTGTGTGCATGTTGTTAATTTTGCATAAAATTATTTTCTCTACTTTGTGTACTTGGCAAAATGAATGCCCAGCTTATGTAAGACTCCTTGTTTGAAGCTTCCCCAGAACTGCTCTATTTCCCTGACTATTCACATGCTATCTCTGCACTGTGTAGATGCTATGTTGGATTTACCTTTGTATAACAGCAGTAATAATTTTACTGATTTAGTTTTACTTGTCTTTCTTCCTAAGAGACTTTGAGACTCTTGAAACTCTATTTACTTTGGACCAGCAGATGGCATAATGGTTACATTGCTGAACTCCCACATGGCCGACCCCAGTTCTAGTCCCAGACATGGCAGCTTGAAACTCAAGCCAGGTATGTGTGCATGCATACCCAAAATCCCAAGAGGAGAATGGAGAGAAGGGATTGCGGTGCGGCCATTTCCCATAGGGGATGATTTATCACTTTCTGTCTCTCTGTTGAGCACATGCATCCTATAGGAAAATTCTCTCTTAAAAAAAAAGAGGAAGTCCATGTACCAGTTCCTCCTTGTGTTTGCCATGCAGAGCCTAGTGCAGAGCATAGTTAGGTAACCAGTGAGTGCTGCTGAAGTAAGAATATGTCTAATTAAAGGTGATGGATAAAGCCAATTTCGGTTACATGGAAAATTTCAAGATAGTTACATTTTCATCACTGCAAGGGGCACAGAAATGGGAAGACATCACTCTGAATTAGTTGACAATAAATATTGTTTTTAAAGCACCATGAAAAATTTAGATGATTTATAAGCAGTAGTTGCTCTATTGTAAATAAGCCAATATCTTTGTTCTTTGTTTACTATTGGAAACCACTATACAAAAATCTGGCTACTAGAAACATCTGAAGGAATGGGTAACTCAGGATCAGCCCATGGTGTGGAGGTTAAGGTGCTGGATCCCACATGGTTGACTCCACAATTTGAGTCTCAGACCTGGCAGCTTAAAAAACATGCTGGGCATCAAGTGTACGAGTGCCAAAATCCCAAGAGGAGAATGAGGAATGGCCAACCCCTCTGGGAAGTAATTTCTCACTTTCTCTCTGTCTCTGTCTTTATTCATCTTTGTTTGGTAAGCATATGTGCCTTATGGCAGAAAGACACACACACACACACACAATAATAATAGGAAACTATAGTAAAGTGGACAATGTCTAAAAGTCCTTGCTCCTCCCCACCCTGGGATACTTTCATACTCAGGAACGGCTTAGGAGAAACAACTATATTTTTACAGATGTTAGTGCATTCTGTACCCAGTAGTAACAGATTTGTGCAGTTAATGCCTCTGGTCTTACCAGGTTTAGCTCTGTACCATGCTTTGCTTTGCATTTTTCTTCTCTCAAAGAAGGAACTGCTTACAGGAGGGAAATCCACACTGAGAACTGACAACACATGCATATCTTTCAATGGGATTCTAATCCAATATAAATCAACCAGAGTTTCATCCTCACTGTACTTCCCATAGGTTACAGACCATCAGTTATAGGGCCAGCAGGTGGTGTGGTTGATGACACTGAACTCCCATATGGCTGACTGTGGTTCGAGTCCTGGAGCTGGTGGCTTCTCTCTCTCCTTCTCTTCTCTCTTTCTTGTCCAAATAAAATAAAATAAATACATAAAGTAAAATAAAATAATTCTTAAAATAGTATACCATCAGTTACAATCTCAGAAATGTCCTTAAGCCTCCAAAAGATAAGGCAATAGAGTAGATTCTTCCTAGAACTCCCAGAAGGAACATGATCCTGTTGAAATTCTGATTTAGGCCTTGTGGTCACTGAAGTAGAGAAACCGACCTAGCCCATGAACTAATCACTAAGTTTGTTACCATAGCAATAAAAAATGAATAGATCCTCCTCCACTTTCTTTATCTCTACTTTCTCCTGCTCCCTATAATCATCACCACTATCATCACTGTTAGCACTGCTGCCTTCTATCGATGCTTATTAAATAGGAAGTACTGGGCTTAGTGCTTCATAGTCAGTCTCTGATCTTTACAACAGTAGTGACTCCTCTTGACAAATAAGACAAGTGAGTCCTGGAAAGGCCAGCAATTGTTCATAGGCCAAATAGAAAAGACATGCGACATCCTAGAGAACTCTCTCTGGGAGAGAGAGAACAATTTCAACTGTGCAGGTAGGCAAAAGCTATTATACCCTATTTTTATTTCCAATATCATTTCTTTTTTTTAAAAGAATTATTTTATTTAACTTTATTAATTTACTCATTTTAATTTGACCAGAGTGGGACAGAGAAAGAGATAGAGAGAGAAAGTGAGAGAGCAAGCCGCCAAGTCTGGGACTTGAACCACGGTCGGCCATGTGGAAGTCCAGTGGCCTTAACCACCATGACACCTGCTGGTCCCCCAATATGATTTCTTTATGAAGGATATGAAGAGAATAAATTGATAAACTCTGGCATATGAGTATGTGATTAGCAGCAGGGATTAACAGTAGAAAAAGATGAAATACGTCTTTATAAACAAAAAAATTTTAAAAATTTAGCCAGAGATATCCAGATGAACACCATATTTTGAGTGATCATAGTTTATTATAATATGCAATGTATTGAATATTTCATGTACAAACTCTGAGATTATTAAGACTATCCTCTGTGATTTTGCAAAAAAACCTTTGCTACTTAGATAAGATTTCCTAATCGTTTCGTTAACTGATCTAGAATCAAGTTCAAGTTAGCTAAGTGTTGCTGGTGTTTACATCATCTGAGAAAATTGGCTGAAAACACATATCCTGTTCTCAGAGTGTTAAGATAATTCTTTTAAAGTGTAGGGATTAGATGCTTTCTAAGTACCATTTGCTAGTGATTCTAAATCTGTAGATTGTAGCAGGTCCTGGAGGCCATGTAAGTCTGTGCTATCACACTATGGTACTGGGAGGTGCTAGGAGTCCAACAATGCAGGCCAGTGTTAGTGGAGGTTAGAAGCAGGTGGGGGCAGCAGATGGCATAGCAGTAATGTCACTGGACTTCCATATGGCCAGCCATGGTTTGAGTCCCAGACCTGGTGGTTTCAAACTCACACCAGGCATGTGTGCATGTGTACCCAAGATCTTGGAAGGAGAACAGAGAAGAAGGGATTGTGGCATGGCCATCCCCCCTGAGGGGTGACTTCTTACCTGTCTCTTTGGAGAGCGCATGCACCTTGTAGCAAAAATTTCTCTCAGTAACAAAACAGACCTAGTAAAAAACAAACTGTCCAAAACAGGGATTTGAAGAATGATGACTTAAAAAGACCATACAGGGCCAGCAAGTGACAAGGTGATTAGGGTTCTGGATTCCCATAGGGCTGACTGTGGTTCAGGTCCTGGACCTGATGACTTGCTTTCTCACTTTTCCTCTCTCTTTCTCTGGTGAGTGCACATGCTCTAGAGCAAATAAAACAACAATAATAATAAATAAAATTAAAGAAACAGTTTAACAAATATCATAAAACAAAGATAACTTAAAGAAAACATTTTATTTTATTTTATTCTTTTTTTTTTTTTTTGAGAGGTTTTTGCTATAGGGCGTGTGTGCTTGCCAGACAGACAGAGAGAGACAGAGAGACAGAAAGCGAGAAATCACCCCCCAGGGGGGATGGCCACACCAAAATCCCTTCTCCTTCACTCTCCTCTTGGGATCTTGGGCACGCACGCACACGCTCCCGGTGTGAGTTTAAGCCACTGGGTCCGGGACTCGAACCACGGTCGACTACATGGGATTCCAGCGACATAGCCATTACGCTATCTGCTGGTCCCAAGAAAACATTTTATAAAAAGACACATTGGGCCATTTTATGGTTAAGTGGCTGGATCCTACATGGCTGGCTTATGTGTTTTATCTATGTGGCTTATGGACAATTGCTTGTCTTTCTATGACTCACCTGTCATACTTGTCAAGAGGAGTCCATAACGTCCACCTTGGAGCAGTGTTGTAAAGATCAGAGACAATAAATATGAACACAGTACTTCCTACTTAATAGGCAGAGTTTAATAAGGAATATATTTCAAATATATTGTCCCATTCTGAGAATTGTTGCTTCACTCTAGTTATTAGTCAATAATTGCTGTGCATAAACTTAAAAAAAAGAATCATTCATTTAAATGTATTTATTATTATTGTTATTATTTTAATATGCTACAGAGCATGCACACTCACCAGAGACAGAAAGCAAGCTACCAGTTCAGTGCCTTAACCATCATACCTGCTGGCTCCTGTGCAGAAACTTTCTAAACTGACGTAATCCCACTTGCCTGTTTTTGGGATTATTGCCTGTGCTTTGGGGTTCTTAATTAAGAAATCTTTGCCAACTCTTATGTATCCAAGAGTTTCTCCTGTGCTTTCCACTAGTTGTTTTATAGTTTCAGGTCTTACGTTCAAGTCCTTGATCTATTTGAGTTGATTTTTGTTAATGGTGGAAAATGGGGTGAAGAGTGTGAGGGAAGAAGTCGAGGGGGGGGTAAAATTGAAGCAAAACATTCAGGACACAAAATTAGAAAACTACTTGTTGATGACAATGTGTATGTAACTTCTTCGACAGGACTAATATACAGTGCATTTGTACTGGGAAAGTTCATTTTCAGTGTTGTAAAGATACACAGTGGTTGAATGTAAAAAATAATGATAAAAACAACTAAATAAAAAGTAGGCGGTAAATACTAATGGTGATGATGGCGATGAGGACAATGAAGATGATAGTGATGATTATAAAGAGCATGTGAAAAAAGGGGTAGAGGGAACCAGCAGTTAGCGTAATGGCTATGTCGCTGGACTCCCACGTAGTCGACCGCGGTTCGTGTCCCGGACCCGGTGGCTTAAAACTCACGCCGGGCGCGTGTGCGTACGTGCCCAAGATCCCGAGAGGAGAATGGAGGAGAAGGGATTGCGGCGTGACCATCCCCCCTGGGGGGTGATTTCTCGCTTTCTGTCTCTATGTCTCTCTCTGTCTGTCTGGCGAGCGCACGCGCCCTACAGTGAAAATCTCTCCAAAAAAAA
>NW_006203719.1:331700-337408 GCF_000334495.1 Tupaia belangeri chinensis | reverse complement strand
CAGCCGCATTAAAAGGCAAAAAAAAAAAAAACTTTCAAAAAAAAAAAAAAGGGGTAGATTTGGTGTTTGGAGGTTACTGAGTTTAGGATAAACCGGGCATTTTTAAATGCTCCACTCCCATTTTTTTTCTAGAATTCTATCCTTATCTCATGTAAAAATATTAAAACAATAGTTAACTGACATTTATTGAGCATTTACTGTGTGGCAGGAAGCTTAATTGCTTGGTCATTATTTCACCCTATTAGCGAACAAAAGAACTGAGGTTTGCTTCCAATTCATCTCTTGGTCTGAGCCCATTTGTTTTAACCACTACCTTGTCTTTCTGAAGACGGGTAGAACGTACACTATGTCTGTCTAGCCAGGATTTCATTGACACCCTGAAATCCCGAGACCAGGCCTATCAGAAACTGAGGAAAGATTCACAGGATCATGTTCGTATTTCCCTGGGCAAAGATGAATGGGCTCAGGATGGTCAGGACTACTCTTTCTCTCAGAGAGTCAGACGTCCTTCTCTTTCTCAAAGTCTGTAAGAAATGGAGAAGGAACGCAGTGTAGGAGAGACTCATGGTTGCCACCCAATAGCTGAAATGCTACTCCTCTGCCCTACCCTGCAGCTAGGTATGCCCATGTGAGTATTAGATAATAGAGAGTTGTGTGGAACTTCCAAAGAGGCTTTTAAAGGGAGCTTGCTCATTAGGAGGGACACTACTTTGGACCTCTGCCATTATTTTTCTGCTACCTGGAGCAGATGGGATGGAAGGAGCTCTAGCAGCTATTTTATATCATGAGGTAACTTTGAGATTGAAGTCCCACATTAGGATGGTGAAGAAAAAGATGGCAGACATCTTAGTTACACCGGTACTGGGCTTTCTATTTCTGGAGCTGAAAGAAAAATGGAATTCAATGATCATGACAGTGATTTTTTGGGTTTTCTAGTATATTCAAGGTAACAAAGTCCCAACTAGTTCAATAGCTGTTTTTAGTCTGAATTTTCATAGAAACAGACATCAAGACAGGATTAGACATAAAAGAGGTTTATTGAGAAGAAGTCTGTGAAGAGAAAAGAAGAGAGGGCCAGATGCGGCAAATAGAATTCTGGAAAGGAGAGAGGGAAGGAATGAGGTAGACTAGGCAGTCTCAATCTCATATGGCAGTTCTTTGATGATTTTGGCCAGGCTGATGGGAATCCTCAAGCCAAAGCTACCTGTCTAAGAAACCTTAAATCCTTAGGCATGACTCTGCCATATGCCTGGTCTTTGGCTGGGAGCAATGAGTGTAGTGGTGGATTCAGAGCACGGAAACCAGAGCCGTTCTTTGATCACACTTTTCACAGAAGGAGAATGGCTGTGGTGCATTTCATGGCCTCCATAGCATCCCAGTCTTGTTTGTGTCTCGTTATGTTTAGACTCCTCCCCCTCAAAAATATTCTTAGTGATGGCAGTGGTGGTAAACTGTCCAAAAACATTTCAATCCTGATGAGACCAAAAACGATGTCACTGGTGACCTCTTGTCACTGGTGAGGGATCCCTCAGTGGTTTAGAGGTAAGGGTAAGAGAAAACAGACTTTTGTGGTTTCTCCCACTTTGGAAAGTTAAATGAGAACTGAGAACTCTTAACGTAGATTAGGAGACTGCCAGCCCAAGGCTGGCCTGCGAAACCTGAGTCTGGATGGTGGAGACTGTTGGTCTCACTCCTGCTACACTGAAGTCTGCCCAATGCCACAACTCAGTACTCCCCCAGCAGCAACTTGCAGCCAGAAATGTCAGGTCCATAAATGCACTACAAAGGCTATAAATGGAAAACGTGCTTTTCCTATTGACTTGCTTGCATAAATAGCTTAGAGATGTTTTCCAAGTGCAAATCCCTAACACTTTTAAAATTTTATTTCACCCAGTGGGAAGAAAATACTCATTAAAGGATCCACAACCTCAGTTTCTTGGCAGGAATTTTCAGCTCATTACATGGTAATTAATACTAATCTATATGCTAAAAAAGTAAAAAAAAAAAAAAAAACCCTTTTTTCTTTGTTCCAATTTTTATACTGCTGCTCTGCCAGACAGCCAATAAAGCTAAAACAGAATCTTTTTTTTTTTTTTTTTGGTTTTAAGGCAAATAAAATTTTTCATGCCTAGGCTAAGGAGAGCTATACATTTTTAGGTTCTTGATAATAAAAGTTTATATTTTAGAAATTACTAACATCACAGTCACACATCGCATCAACTCTAGACCTCACAACTGGTTAACAATGCAACTAGTAGTACAAATCTGAAGACTCTCTAACTGACTGTAGATATGGCTTTATTTAGATTAGGTTACTTAATAATGTGACCTTATGAGATTATATTTCATGTCGTATCTGCTATCAGATATGCCGCTCATTATGGAATTCAAAAGCATGGTCTCTAAGGACTATTCCAAACTATATCGTACAGGACAAATGAGAGAAAAATAGCCTGTTTCTTTAAAATGTGAAATATGAAATGTTTTTGCTTATAGTTATACATTCAGTGTTTTTTTAAAAAATTATAATAACTTCAAAGACACAAGGAAAGATACAACTTTCATTACCTTAAGTTCCTAGGTAATAATACTGGTGATGTTTAGGTTGATGAATGTGAAAACAGTAAAGAAAGTAAACAAGATATAAAGTTAAGCATGGGGAGAACTGGTCAAAAAGAAAATATACATTAAGTATGCTCTGGAAATAAAATACTAGACATGAGAATGACTTTTTTTGTTGAATTTAAATTATTTAAATCATATGATATACATAGTACGTTTTCACTTTATGCAAAAATTGAACTATGCAAACTCTTCCAAGTTAGAAATTCATCAAAATATTGTACATTACAAAGAGGGTAGGGGGAGGGGTTGAAGCTATTGTCATGCTTTGGCTCTACTTTAACTGGAAACAAAAACACCTGCCATTCTTTGTAAAGACTAGGTTTGTTATTGTGCCAGTTTGGAGTTATGCCAAGTCTTCAGAAAAACATCCCTTTCATGCACTGTAACTGCCATCCACTGGACTTTGAGTATGGCAACTTGAAACACACAGTCATTGATGTTGGGGGTCTCTTAGCCCAGAAAGGGAGATGAAGATGTACATAGATGAGTGGAAAAGGGGAGATGTGAAATGACTTAGACGTGCACAGAATGTTTCCAAAGTACAGAGTAGGGACATGTGCTGCAACTTTCAAGGTGGGTTAGACATTCTAAAGGAACTGTCACCTGAGCGGACTTGTGTAAAGAAGTAGAATTAGTCTGGGAAATTGTTAGCTGGATGTTGGATGTGGAAGGGGAAGGACATTCTGTAGAGGTAAGAGGACACTCAAAGGCATGGAGACAAGCATTTCAGTGGTCTAGAACATAAATGATGAAGCTGGAAGGGGAGTTGGCAGTCATATTATTCAAAGCTATACTAAGGAAAGTGAACAAAAATAGAGTTAATAATACTTCATAGACTTTCAAGTTTCAGAAATATTTATTTATTTATTTATTTATTTATTTATTTAGCTAGCGAGGGCATGTGTGCTCACCAGAAAGAGAGAGGGAGGGAGAGAGAGGGGAAGAGAGGAGAAAGCACCCCTTATGGGGGATGGTCACACCGTAGTCTCTTCTCCTCCATTTCTCCCTCATTTTGGGATTTGGGGCATACATGCAAACGCACCTGGTGTGTTTTTCATGACATTCGTTTAGGAACATAAACCACATAATGGGCCATGTGACATCTAGTGCCTTAACTACCATGTCACTGGACTGACTCTGAAATTTTATTTTGTAAGAATCATTCTGTAAGCAAAAAGGAATGATTAGTAGATTGCGGAGTAGAGGCAAGGTAAGCCAAAATAGTGGTCAAAATCAAGGCAGTGGTAATGGTAAAGAAAAAAAAAGGGTTAAGTTGTGCAGCCTTTATGCAGAAAATGAGTTAAGTCTGTTAACTGATTAGTTTAGGACTGAAGAAAGAAGAGCTGTGGGTAGGGATGAGTGTACAGATATATGGAGATAGGATAAAATAAATAAGACTTATAGTCCAGTTGGATATAGGTGTGGAGGGCCAGAGGAGAGTTTATTATAACCAGTACATTTCAGGCTTCAATTATATGTAGTAAAGGATTTATGCAGAAGATATTAATTGTCTAAATCCTGAACATTCCAAAGAAAAATTTGGCCCTTGCTCATCTCTCTCAAGAGAACTTCGGAGCTCTTGGATTATCCACATTTTAAGAGTGTCCTTGTTTACCTAAGGCCTTGACTTGTGTCAGGTAGTTTGTGCTAACAATATGGTTTATGGTGGAGTTCTAGATCATGCAGTACCAACTTGACCTCTGGAGGGGCTGGCTACTAAATAACTAATATTAGCTATGTTAGTAGTCAGTCATGCCTATGGAACCAGTAAAAGTCTCTTGACACCAAAGCTCAGGGCTCCTCCCTGGTTGTTAACAACTTGTGTGTATTGTCAAACATTGTTATTGTGAGAATTAAATGCTGTCTCTAAGAATCCAATAGGAGAGAAACACTGGTAGCTCGTGGTTAGTTTCTCCTTGTCGCTGCCCTATATGTCTTTTAGTTTTGCTAATTTTAACCTGTATCCTTTGACTACAATGAGCTGTAACAGTGAGTGTTAATGGCTTTTATGAGGTCTATAAGTTGTTCCAGAGACTCATTGAACCAGAAGGTCTTGGAGATCTCAGACTCTAGTAATCAATTTGATTAATTGGAATGGCATTCATAGATCTAAATAATATATGTGGAGAAACTAATTTGGAAGACATGAGTTCAGTTTTAAACAAGAGTTTGAGTTGCTTGGGAAACATTCAAGTGTTAATGTCCAGTAAGAATTATGCATAAACATAGAGTTGAAGAGAGAGGGTAAGCCAGAGCTACAAATCCGGGAACAATAAATATAGAGATGGTATTTGAATCTATGTGTAAAGATAAGATTACCCTGGGAATAAGAAGAGAGTTTTAGAGAGAAATCTGGGGAACTCCAGCCATTAAGAGAAAATACTATCTTAAGACCAGGATAAAAATCAAGAAATTAGTGGGATCTTAACAGCCAAGGCAGGAAAATATTTCAAGAAGGAGCTATTGTCTAAAACTTCTGAAAGTCACAGAAAGACCAAGTAAAAGTAGGAATGGAGAGTATTACCTTGGTTTTAAAATGACAGCATTGGCCTTGTGATCTCTAGTTTATTGATGAAGCTCAAAGAGCAACTTGGCAGAAGTCATATCCTGTTTCCATAAAGCCAATGACCGAGCAATCTTGTTTTTCCAGATGCCATTCTGGGCTTCCTTCCTGTATGAAACCCTCCCTAACCATGCCAACCCATTCCACCCTGCCTCTGTCTCTACTTCCTTCAGCCCACTCACTGTTGCACATTTTCTTGGCATGGAGGCATACTCTCTCTCAGATCTTCCCATAGAAAGGGAATTACATTTCAAAATATAGCCATACCAAGCTACGTGCTATGGCATAATTTCTTACTCCATATTCTCAAAATGTTGCTTTAGATATAAAACTAAATATCATCCCAGGAGATGTATATTATGTAAAGGAAAAGAGAATCAGTCTTTAGTGGTTTTATTATGGATCCAATCTGTAGATTATGATCATATGGCTTACTTTCCTCCTTCCAATAGACAAAATAAGAAATTAAAATAAAAAGATGGTAGTAAAAAATTATAAATGTTGCCCATGGATAAGTAGG
>NW_006203719.1:327746-331192 GCF_000334495.1 Tupaia belangeri chinensis | reverse complement strand
CTGGAAAATAAGGTTTTGTTTATTTATGTGGCTAATTTTGTTTATTGCTAGGAACCTTGAGTGTTTGGAAACTGAGCTGGTAAAGCTCCACACATTAAAGTTTAATGCACTCGCTCATAAGAGGCTTCCAGGATTGGAAATATTCTATGTTCTTGCTGATTCCAACCTTAGCCCCCACTCAACTCCTATCTACAGAAGATAGGAAGGCCTGTATAGAAGATAAATAGGTCTCCTGTGAGACATAGAAAAACTTCTATTGCCTCTGACATCAAAACTAAAGGCTCAGCTGTCTTAAGATTACAGGGTTACATCAGGGGTCCTTCAGGTTCTCAAAATTACATTAATAGCTTATTTGCCTCAGAGGCCTTCAGTTTTATACTGACCTACACTCCAGAATCTCAGGATCACTAGACTGCAGACAGCTTATTTGGAACTTCTCAGCTGCATAATCATGTAAACGGATTCCTCTCATAAATCTCATCTTTTATATATTTATACAAACCTATTGGTTCTGTCTCCCCAGAGAAAACTATTTATTTATTTAATTCCATTTGTTATTATTATTAATATTTTTAAATTTGACCAGAGAAAGAGACAAAGGGAAAGCAAGAAAGCAAGCCACCAGGTGTGGGACTCCAACTACCGTCGGCTATGTGGGAATCCAGCACCTTTAACCACCACACAACCTGCTGGCCTGAATTTTGAATTTCTGAACACACTTAGAGTAAATGGGGAGTTTTAGTGTCAATACATCATCTATAGGTTAAATATGTTCTGTATTTTTATACATATATTTTTCCCCCTAGACAGTATATTTATCTTTTCCTGAGTTTGTTGGATTATCTCTCTCTGTGTCCTTTTGTATTTGTTGAGCTTCCTTAAAATAATTTCTTTGAAATTTCTTGTCAGATTTATCATAGATCTTCATGTCTTTTAAGTTAGTTACTGGGAAATTATTGTGTCCTTTGTTAATTTCCTATGTTGTTGCTATTTTTTGTATTTCTAATTGGTTGCATTTATGTCTGTGCATTTGAGAGAGCAATCATTTCTAGCATTCTTTTTTTTTCTTTTGCTATGGGATGCATGTCTCACGCTTACCAGAGTAAGACAGGGAGAGGGAAAGTGAGAAATCACTACCCAGGGTGGATGGCCATGCTGCAATCCCTCTCCATTCTCCTTTTGGAATTTTGGGCACACGCACACATGTGCCTGGCATGATTTTCAAGCTGCCAGTTCTGGGACTCAAACTGTGTAGTCAGCTATGTGGGAGTCCAGTGTCTTAACCAACATCTTAGTTACTTCTTTTAAAAACCGGATTTTTCTGCAAAGACTTTCACCTGTGTGTGGCTGTGAAGGATAGGTGGGGTGCAGCATTTCTGGCTCCAGGTAGGGTGCTGTGGTGTGCTCTTCATTTACTTGTATCATCTCAGGTCAGTGTCAACAAAGGCTGTGGGGATCCTTGGCAGCCAAGACTTTATGTGCCTGTCGTGGCATGCGTATATGTACACACATGCACACACACACACATACACACACACACACACACACACACACACACACACCTGGAACTAGTTTTCCTCACACAGCAATCTCCTTTCTTTAGTCCTTTAGTTCCTCAGTATCCATATAAGCTTTCAGTTTGTTTTCATACCAACCTAGGATCTGAACCATGGTCTCCATATGGCTTCCAGCCTAGCAAGACGCTTAAGTTATTACTGCACCACACCAGCCGAGCCTGCATCCTCTGTTTTAATGGCCACTGTTGTTGAATTCCTATATTACAAGCACCTACAATATGGTAGTTATAGAGTTCATGGATGAAACGACCATTCTACCCAACACCTCTTTTCAGTATTGTTGGGAAAGGGTAAGGAATCATTTCTTAGAGCTATTTATCACCTGACTTCAGTGAAATCATTATTTATAGTTTTGAATATGAGCTATTGATACTTATCCAGATTGACCTAATTGAGGCATATCTTTTCCTCAAAAGATACTTCTAAGTGACTTCAGGTAAAACTGAGGGAATGTATTTGAATGCATTAAAATGTTACAGAAATCTTTTGCAATTTATCATGCAAATACTTTAACAGATTATAACTGAAAAAACCAATGACATAGGCAGACTTCCCAGAAGTGAGAACCCCCATATTCGAAAATGATTTAGTGGAATGAATTATAACATTATCAGTTATTTTGTGTTTTTATTATTTTAAAATAATTATTATTTTAACTTTCTTCTTTTTCTTTTCTTTTCTCTTCCCTCTGTCCTTCCCTCCCTCTCTCTTTCTTTCTTTCTCTTCCTTTCTTTCTCCTTCCTCCCTTCCTTCCTTTCTTCCTTCCTTCCTTCCTTCCTTCCTTCCTTCCTTCCTTCCTTCCTTCCTTCCTTCCCTCCTTCCTTCCTTCCTTCCTTTGTTTTAATTTGACTAGAGAGGGACAGAGTCAGAGAAAGAGAGAGGGCCAGCAGGTGGTGTGGTGACACTGAATTCTCACATGACTGACCGCAGTTCCAACCCTGGACCTGGCAGTTTGCTTTCTCACTTTCTCTCTCTCTCCCTCTCACTCTCTTATACTCACTCTGTCTCTCTCTGGTCAAATTAAAATAAAATAAATAAATGAATTAAGTTAAATGAAATAATTATTTAAAAAGAGAGAGAGGAGAGAGAGAGATAAAGAGAGGAAGTCCTCAGTTTCAGGACTTGAACCCTTGTCAGCCATGCGGGAATCCAATGCCCTTAACCACCACACCATCTGCTGGCCCCTTTTATTTGTGATTTTAAGAGATAGATTAGGTTTGAAGTTTCCCAGAAGATATTGAAAACATTAATTTAGGTCTGGGACTCGAACTGCCATTGGCGATATGGGAATCCAGTGCCCTCAACCACCTCGTCATCTGCTGGCCTCAAACATAATTAAAAAAAAATCAAAATCTGGGACCAGCAGATGGTGTAACGTTTCATCACTGTGTTCCCACATTGTTGACTGTGGTTTGAGTCCCAGACATGACAGCTTGCGACTCATGCTGGGCATGTGTAC
The DNA here is from genome assembly GCF_000334495.1 of Tupaia belangeri chinensis. Taxonomy (NCBI): domain Eukaryota; kingdom Metazoa; phylum Chordata; class Mammalia; order Scandentia; family Tupaiidae; genus Tupaia; species Tupaia belangeri. The sequence goes on along the minus strand of NW_006203719.1, from coordinate 328,156 downwards.
GCAGATGCCCAAAATTCCAAGAGGAGAATGGAGAAAGGATTGTACTGTGGCCATCCATCCTGGGGGATGATTTCTTGCTTTCTGTCTGTCTGGTGAGTGCACAGGTCCTATAGCAAAAAAAAAATCTCTCAATAAAAAGGAAAAAAAAAATACTGGCTAGTAGAGAAGTCTGCAAGACATAAAAATGTTTCTTTTTATATATTTATATATTTATTTACTTATTTTATTATTTTTTTAAAATTAAATTATGAATTTATTTTGGTACAAAAACATTTAGTTTTTTTTTTCTTCTTTTTTTTCTTTTTTTGAGAGATTTTGCTATAGGACGTGTGTGCTTGTCAGAAAGACAGAGAGAGACAAAGAGACAGAAAGCAACAAATTTCCCCCCCCCTCCCCCCCCCCCCCCCCGC
>NW_006203719.1:303237-327014 GCF_000334495.1 Tupaia belangeri chinensis | reverse complement strand
GGAGATCTGGTCTGGTGTTGGTAAATTCTTTCAGGTTTTGTTTATCTGAGAATGTTCTTGTCTTTTCTTCCCATATGAAGGATAATCTTGCTGGGTACACTATTCTTGGTTGAAATTGCTTTTCCCTTAACACTTTGAATATATTTTCCCATTCTTTTCTCATTCTCATTGTTTCTGATGAGAGGTCTGCTGTTAGCCCGATGGAATATCCTTTGTAGGTAACTTGCTATTTTTTTTGTGCCAATCTTAGTATCTTGTTTTTTTCTATGGTTTTGGTCAATCTGGCTATAATGCGTCTTGGAGAAGATCTTCTTGGCTTGATTCTATTTGGAGTCCTTTGTATTTCTTAGGACTAAATCTTTGAGTGTCTCTTTAGGTTTGGAAAGTTTTCTTGCAGGATTTCATGGAATAGATTATCAATGCACTTATGAGTCTCTTTGCCTTCTGGGATACCAATTGTCTGGATGTTTGAACATTTGATGGTATCTAGTATTTCTCATATATTATTCTTATTTTGGGGGGCAATTTCTTAGTCTTTGTGGTGGCTTTTTCTAGGCCAGCAATTTTCTCTTCTACGTCTGAAACTCTATTTTCTTTATGATCTAGTCTGCTTTTAATACTTTTGAGGGAGATTTTGACTTCCTGTATTATAGCCTTCATGTCTAACAGATCCATTTGATTCTTTTTTAAAGTATGTAATTCCTTTTTTAGATCTTGCAAGAATTTCCTCACCTACTGGAACTCGTCAGCTCCTTTCTCTTGCCTCTTCCACAGTTCATTGTCCCCCTTCTCTTCCATCTCTGTTAGCTTTGTCATTATGAATATTCTAAATTCTTTTATCCGACATTTCCATGATTTCCAATGAACTGTATGTGGATGAAGAGGAGTTACTCTTTTCCCTTGGAGGAGAGATATTTTCTTGCTTCCCCATATTTCCCGTAGCCCTGTGGTGATTTATAGTCATCTGATGGATGGTGTGATTCTTCCTAATGCTTGAAATTCAATCTGAGCATTTAGGAGCGTGCAGAAGGAGATGATCTGGAATCTCTTTGCTATTCTGTTTTTATCCCTTTGCACAGGAGATTCAGTGGAGATTGAAGAATATGTTAAGACCAATAGTATTTGGATGTGTGACTATGATTTCTTTAGATCTATCTAGAAACACAGTGAATGGAGATTGAGGAGCAGAGTGATGAGATCAAAGAAAAATAAAAGGAAACAGAGAGAGGGAGAAAAGAAAAAAAAGCAACAGAGAGGAAAAGAACAAAAATATAAAAACAACCCAAAATTGATTTTTTTAAAAAAGCAAAAAATAAAAAATAAAAATGAGAAGACAGAGACAGAGCCAGAGAGAGACAGAGACAAAGACAGAGGCAGAGACAGAGAGAAGGCTAGAGGGGCTACCTACCACTCGAGTTTGTAGGCTGGAGGCTAAATTATCAGTAGAAAATCTTCCTGTTGAAATATCCATTTTGTAAGACAAATAATAATGTGATTGAATTTATGGAAGAAAATGAAATGACAAAAAAATTAAAGAAAAAAATAAAATAAAAGAAAAAAACAAGAGAAAATCTTTATTTCTCTTTTTACCCTGAAATCTCTAGTTCTCTGGAGCCATTAAGCTGTAAGCCATAAAAATGTTTCTGAGTAAAAGTTTTTAAGCATGTTATAGAGTTACTTATTTTATTTATTTATTTATTTTTTGGAGGGGAGAGGTTTTTTTGCTATAGGGCATGCGCACTCACCAGAAAGACAGAGAGAGACAGAGAGACAGAAAGCGAGAAATCACCCCCCAGGGGGGATGGCCACACCGCAATCCCTTCTTCTCCAATTTCCTCTTGGGATCTTTGGCACACATGCACAGATGCCCAGCTTGAGTTTAAGCCATTGGGTCCAGGACTCGAACCACGGTTGACTATATGGGAGTCTAGTGACATAGCCATTATGCTAACTGCTGGTCCCAATTTTTTTTTCTTTTTTGAGAGGTTTTTGCTATAGAGTGCATGTGCTCTTCGGAGAGACAGAGAGACAGAGAGAAAGAAAGAAATCACCCCCCAGGGAAAGTGACCATACTGCAATCCCTTCTTCTCCATTCTCCTCTGGGAATCTTGGGCATGCACGCACACGTTTGGCATGAGTTTAAGCCACCGGGTCTGGGACTCGAACTATAGTTGACTACATGGGAGTCCAGCGACATAGACATTACTCTAACTGCTGATCCCTTTATTTTAATTGTTTTACCTTAAAGATGAATAAGCTGAGGCCCCAAAGCTAAGAAACTACCCAGGGTCATGGAACAAAGTGCGTCTGGACAACTAGGGATTTCAGACGCTAGACCAGAGGTCTTCAGTTGATTAACTTAAGCCTCTGTGTTCCTCTGGAAGTTGAAACTACTCCCCAACTTGAAAGGCTTTGTTTTTCCATTAGCCTAGAGAAGCTTCTATACTGAGATTAGGAAAATTATTTAGCTATTTGGACTACCAGGGAAGCATGGTATACATTTTGATCTCTGAACACTTAACCTGGTTTCTCAGGGAATGGGGAATATAAATCAAGTCTTAGTCCTCTATACTTAGAAGTCTGAATTTTATACCACCATAATGGGCAGAAGATACACCACCTTTTCTTTTTTTCTTTTTTTTTGAGTTTAAATGCATTTTAGTTTTAGACAATCTACGTGACATGTTTTTTCTTAAAAACAACACTCCAAATAAATCACAGTCAAAATAAATGAAGATCTCGAAATGACATCAGTCTTAGTGTTTAGTCCTGGTGTTTTGTGGATGACAAACAACAGTCAGTTATGATGACAGGTGATAGATCCAAAGTAATTGTCAAATTTGTTAACATTTTTCCATTTCTAAACCATCCTTAAAGAAAATCACATATGGGGGTCACACCATCCTCACGGTAGTCCAGTAGAGCAACCATGTCATCTGGATTCATGTTCTCACCAATAAAGAACTGGTAGTTTTTGAAATTAGCAAGAATATGCTTGATTTGTTCTGCAGCCCCTGTCATAAACGGTTTTATTCTTTTCTGGTCTCTATTCTCCAAGTTTGCCTTTGATTAATTTCATGTAATCTTTGAAGTACTTCTTGGAGGCTTCTTTTGTGAAGCTGGCTTCCTGCAAGTGATGGTTCATGACAATGTCAACACGGTGACTACTGTGCTTTCAGTACCTTCACCGTCAGGGCGTTCAGCGGAGGCATTTCCACCAACGAGCGAGTCATCAATGTTACCCTCTGTCCTACTGACCATCTTTCTCTCCACCTCCAGGCCCAGCCCATCTGCGATCTCCTGGATCTTGTAAATGTCAGAGAACTTCTCGTCGTGGCTGTTGAGGTCTGGGTAGATAATGATGATGGCTGCTGGAGGGAGACGACCGCAGCGCTTGCTGAGTAGGAGCCGGGAGCTCGGAGCAAGTACGGTGCAGTCTGAGCGGCGCTGTGGGGAGACGCGAGTGGGCGGAAAAGTTACACTGTCTTATCTTTAAGCCTGGGCTGGCAAGACATTATATATTTTCTTTTTTTATTATTAATTTATTTTAACTTTTTAAATTTATTGTCATTGTTATTATATTTTCCAGTTTGATCAGAGAGAGACAGACAGAGGGAGAGAGAGGGAAAGTGAGAAAGCAAGCCACCAGGTCCATGACTTGAACTGTGGTCAGTCAGCCATGTGGGTGTCCAGCACCTTTAACCACCATGCCACTTGCCAGCCCCGCAAGACATTATATTACAGTCATTACTGAGATAGGTTTTCCCACTGGTCAGTTAAATGAAAGTTTCAGCAATCTTCCCCAATGTAGAACATTAAGGGAAATTCCCTCGATTTACTCTCTTTCTCCCGATTTTGGCTTTTGTGAGACAGCATATTGAGGTGTTTTGGAGAGTAAGGACCCTCAAATCTGACTGCTGAGTATTGAATTCCAGCTCAGTTCCTTGATAACAGTTGTAGTGGACTGACTAGAGGCCCCTAAAAAGATGTTCCTGTCTTAATAATCTAACTCTCTAAACGTGACCTTATTTATTTTTTAAGAATTGTTTACTTAACTTTATTTGCTACTATTATTTAGTTTTAAAATTTGACCAGACAGAGAGAGAAAGGGAAAGTGAGAAAGCAAGTCCCCAGGTCCAGGACTTGAACCAGTCAGTCATGTGGGAGTACAGCATTCTAACTATCATACCACCTGCCAGCTCCATAAATGTGACCTTATTTGAAGAAAAATGAAAGTTTTCACAAATGTCACTAAGTTAAGGATTTGTTTTTGTTTTTGTTTTTCAGAGAGTGAGTGCACTTATCAGAAGGAGAGAATGAGAGAGAGAGAGAGACAGAGAGAGAGAGAGCCCTCAAATGCAGCATGATCCCTCCACTGTCCTTTTCATTCTATCAGAATTTGGGGCAAATCAGCCCTGATTCCCACTTTTTCTCAAATTACTGGACCTGGGATTCAAATCATGGTCTGCTGTTTGGGATCCAGCTTTCTTTTCTTATCTTTTTTTCTTTTTAAGAAATTTTTTGCTATAGGATGATGCACTCACCAGAGACACAGAGAAACAGAAAGCGAGAAATCACCCCCTGGATGGGGGGATACTCATGGTGCAATCCCTTCTCCTCCATTCTCCTCTTGGGATTTTGGGCACACATGTACACATGCCCGGTGTGAATTTCAAGCCTTTGGGTTTGGGACTTGAACCACAGACGACCATGTGGGAATCCAGCAAAGTAACCATTACACCATCTGCTGGTCCTGGGATCCAGCTTTATACACAGTACTTAACTGCTTCCTTACAGACCAGGTTAAGGATCTTGGTTATCCTGTCCCTACGTGGTATGACAACTGTTCTTACAAGAAGAAGAAGACAGAGATTGGGCAGACGATCAGATGAAGATGGAAGCAGAGATTGAAATGACACACCCATAAGTTAAAGGAACTCTTGAAGGCATAAGAACCGGAGGGGAAAACCTCCGATTCTTTGACAGTAATGCTGGAGAGAGTGAGGTATTGCTAACACTTTGATTTTGTACTTTTTGCCTCTATTACTGTGAGAGAATACATTTCCATTGTTTTAAAGCTCCAAGTTTGTGTGATTTTTTACAGCAGCCACAGAAAACCGATACAGTAGGGGTAACTGTGGACAAGTTGCTTACCGTCTCTGATTAATTTCCGCATGTTTACTATTATCACTTATCAGTGCTTACTCTGGAGCCTTGTTATGAGGATAAATAAGTCCGTAAAGTGCATAGAAAATACCACAACATGGCAAAAACCCAGTGACCATTAGGTTTTATATTATGAGTGTCTGTTAATCATCACTGACGAGACTCCATCAATTTTCCAGGGCCTGCTTTCCTGCCTTTACTATGCAAAACTTGAGGAAAGGGTGGCTGTTGGAGTCCAGGGTCTATTACCCTGCACCCACCTCCCCTCGGTGCTCCCTGCTAGCTATGCATTCATTGGTTTAGTCAGTTATATTGCCTGTCAACAAACACTTGTTGAAGTATCATACCCTGGCTCCATGGCTAGCCTTAGCAGTACTGAAATAAAAATGTCACGGGACCCATGGTGCCAGCAGGTGGCATGGTGCTCAAGGGTGCTGGACTCCCACATGGTCGACTCTGGTTCGAGTCCCAGCCCTGCTGGCTTGCTTTCTCACTTTCCCTCTCTCTCTCTCACACACTGTTCCTCTCTGGTCAAATTAAAATAAATAAATAAAGTTAAATAAAATAATTCTTAAAAAAAAAGTCACAGGACCCTCTAGGTCTTCATGGCCTAAAAGATAGAAATGCAAGGAAGTAATTACAGTTCCACACAATGAATTATGAGACAGTGGGGGGATTAAGATTCAGTGGTAGAAGCAGCCAAGAAAACATCATGGAAGAAGTGTAACTTGACTTGGGATATGAAGGTCGAATGGGCTTTTCTAGGTCAACAAGAAAAAGAGGAGCATTAGAAGAGAGAACAATATGGAATCAGTGTCTTGCAGGACTGATGATGGCTAAGTGGTCAAAAAGTAGAAATTCTTTAAACTTTTTTTGTGTGTGGTAAGGATAAGTTCTACTTTGGATTTCAGGGATAATTCTATCTCTCATTTTGAGTGCACTGAAAATTTTTATATCTCTCAGCTCAGAAGTATTACAATTTACTTTCTCCAGACAATTGTATAATATGTATTGTCATACCTGCTATATGCAAGGCACAGAACCAGGTACCATGGGGGACAAAGATGCATGAAACATGGGGACCAGCAGGTGGCCTGGTGGTTAAGGCACCGGACATTCCCACATGGCCCAGCACAGTTCAAATCCTGGACCTGGAGCGTTACTTTCTCACTTTCTCTCTCTCTGGTCAAATTAAGATAAAATGAATGAATAAATAAAATAAAATAAATAATAATTTTTTTAAAAAAAGATCCTTGATATAGCCTCTGTCTTTAATTTGTTGCAATTTGAATAAGCCATCCAGGACCAGCTTGGCACATTAGTGGCTAAGGTGGCTGGATCCCACATGGTAGGCAGCACATTTTGAATCATAGACCCAGAAGCTTGAGAAACATACCAGGTTTGTGTGCATACTTGCCCCAAATCCCAAAACAGGGGAGGGATGAAGGAGAAGGGATTGCATTCTGACCATTCCCTGGATGGGCAGGTGTGTGTGTGTGTGTGTGTGTGTGTGTGTGTGTGCGTGTGTGTGCTTTCTTGCCCCCCATCCCCCATTTCTCTCTGACAAGAGCACATACCCTGTGGCAAAACTTGAAAAAGTTCACAGAAAGTGCATATTATGAAAAAAACTATGCATGAATTTCAAAAAAAAATTGCACCAAAATAGAGTCACATTTTTATTTCACTTTTTACATGAAATTTTTAAGTTTCCTAGCATTATTTTAGATGCAAAGTCAACATACCTTTCTGAAAGATTATATATAGCAGGTGAGAGAAAGACAATAATTATGGAAAATTCCTAGATTTTGGCCTGGGCAATTGGTAGGAAGTAGATAGGGAAGGCCAAGAAAGAAATTGTTCTGTTTTATTTTAATTTTTGTAATGTGTATGTATATACATGCACTTGTACGTAGTGCAGTTGAAAAATCAAAAATTCTGTTTGGGACAAGTTAACTTTGAGATATGTGAGAAGTAGACTTTAAAGATGTCCGTTTGGAACTCAGATAAGAGCTCTGGGGTGGGATATTTGGAATTCACTGGCACATAGCTGATATTAGCAACCTGGTGGCGGGGGGTGGGGGTATTTGAGATCACCTGGGGCAAGAGCATAGCTATAGCTAGAGAGGAGGTTGTTCCCTAGACTGAGCCTGGGTGTCAACACAGTAGACATTTACCAGTTATTTCCAATATGTACCTTTTAGTGTTAGTAAATACTTAAAAAAAAAATCCCAAACCTTCTATTTTGTAGAATTCCCAGTCTGAAAGAATTCAGAAGAATTACACATTCTGTATAATTTAGTATTGCATTTTTGCCAAAAAAAATTTCCGTTAAGATGTGCAGTTATGCCTTGCCATTGCTTTATGAGAAGCCTTAACTTCTTAAGAGACCTGTAATTTTCCTTTTAATTTCTCATGTGAAGAGTCTGTCGATAGATCTTAATCTGTTAATTACTGAAGCTTTATACTGGTTTCAACTTGCTAGAAAACATTTAAATTTGATACCATTAGGGGAAATGCTTTTTATGTCTTCCCCTGTTCCTGAAGCCTTTATAAACCCAGCCACAAAAGTTTCTTATCAAGAGTATAGAACAGATTTTTAGAAATGGGATATAATTTAAATTTTCAACCTATTATTGGCCTCTCCCCATGAGTAGCCTGGAAGAACCTAGTAAACTTCACCCTTGCCAACCTCGTACTGACTTGTTGAGCCATGAAAATGCAGGTTATAACAAACTGGCAGAACCTAACGCATTTATTTGACAGAAGTCTTGTGGGGAAAATGTGCTTATACACACAACCAAAACAACACAAGCACAAACGGTGAAGTGTTCTCTGTTTCCCATGCCTGTTTCTACCCACTACTGTGTAACAAATCCATTTATAGGACCTCTACATGAAAGGACATACGCGTACTCAGTCGATATTCTCAACAGTTTAGCCAACTTTGGAATTTCAACCCACCCTCACTGACAGCAGAAATGTGTAGGGGAAAAAAAAAAAAGAACGGACTCCAACCAAGTTCTACTCTCAGCTAACGCGGGAGAACCTAGCCATGCCTTCTTACCAGTAATAAAGGTCTTGTTGGGTCTTTGCCAGCGCTATTCACTCCCACTATAAATCTTCTAATGCCACTCTAATGCTTTATTTTTCAGGTTTCCTCCTGATCTTCTCACTGTGATTTAGCAGAAAAATCCACACACTGCCAGATGATCCTGTACAATTATAGGATTTATGGGGTGCTAAAAGCCCTTGGGCAATGCCATCAAAGGGAAGGAGCTATTCAGTTATTCTGTAGTTTGTGGGTTCACAAAAGGAAGTGGTCAAAATGGCAACTGTTTATTACCGAATGTAAAGGATCTGAGCGGTTATTCAGGACAATCTGCTGGGTAGGAGGAAACATAGGACTATTCACAACTGTGAGGTGAAGGTTTAGGGTTTTCTCTCAGTGGATGGACTTTTGAAGACATTTGGCCTGTTTAAGCCTGAGCACCCTTGTTCTGTAGATGAAGAGCTGGTCCTTTATTCTGTCTCAGAATCTCTCTTTGGGAAAAGATGTGAATGAAATGCAGATGTTTAGAAATATAAAAATCTCATTTTGCTGTGAGCACTTAGTCTGGGAAGAGAGCCAATGGAATCACTAATTCTGTTTTTTATTTGTTTTGTTTACTGAGAAATTTCTGAGGTAACAATATAAAAATTATTAAAGAAGACTTTTGATAAATATTGAGAAAATTTTCGTTTTTTTTCCCCCAGAGTGGAATGGAAAAATGTGCTATTCTTGACCAATTCTAGAGGTATGTGATTATGTAGATCAGAATCCATGGTGATCAGATTTGTTCTACTTTAAAAAGATTTTTTCCATCGAAATATAAATACCCTGAATAATTTGGTCTGGTTTTCATGGATGTGGGTAAGGTAAGATTGTCACTTTTTCACATTTCTCATAGATTCATACCAATCATAAAGAATTAAGATATTGAAGTCAAGCGTTGTACTAATTACAGCTAAGACTATGCTCTACTCTTGGGGAGACAGGCTTAGTTCACTGGTCTCTTAGTGGATGAGCTGATCAGGTTTTTGCTCACCATTATAACCCTGTAACTTACCACAATCCCTTAGTTACATGCAATTTTTTCGTTTTTTTTGAGAGAGATTTTTGACATAGGGCATGTATGCTCACCAGAGAGACAGAGAAATAGAAAACAAAAAAATCACCCCCCTACACACCCCCTCTCTCCCACCCCGTGTTGGAATCTTCCTCTCAGGACCTTGGGCATACATGCTCATGTGCTTGGAATAAGTTTCAAGCCACTGGGTATGGGACTCCAACCACAGTAGGTCATATAGGAGTCCAGCGCTTTAATCACTATACCACCTGCTGGTCCCAGTTACATGCAATTTTAAAGGCAACTGATACCTACTGCAAGATTGCTGCAATATTTACAATGACCTCCGAGGTTTGTGGCATTATTTCAGTCTACTGTGCTTGTTTCTGCTCCACTGTTCTTTTACACCAAAAGGCCCTATGGAGGAGTGGATGGTCATGTACCCCTACCCTCCATAATGAAGGTGTTAAAGGTCATTTGGATGGGGTCTAAAACAACACAATATCCCCAAGAAACATATCATGGAAAAACATTTATGGGGTAATACATTTGGAAGGGACGACAAATAGTAACTCAGTCTTTTCTGTATCTTTTTCAAGGGACTTTATTCAACCCAGTCCAAAATGAGATTGGCCCAGCTTTCTCATCAAAAGTCTATGAAGAGGGTTATTTAAAATCTTCACCTGTGAAAGCATTCCAATGTCTCCAATGAGTAGAATTCTAAACCCCAACATTTAATGTCCCATCCAAAGGAAATACCGTATCCAAGAGGCACTCATGTATAGCCTGCTGTGACCTTCCATATTTCTCAACCTTTGTGATGGCTAGTGATGGAGGGTGGCTGGATCAAAACGCAAAAAGCCCAGGTGCTAGTTTGTGTTCTTTCCCAGGATCATTAGAGTCCGTAAAAGCCTGTGAGACTGCATGAAGGGAATAGCTTCTCATGTAATTTCTGTTATTTTTTAAAAAGTCCTTCTTCATGCCAATTCTCAAACCTAAAATTGAGAGACCTTTCCAAGGCTTTTAGGTGGTTGTTAGAAAAGTAGCTGAAACATTTTCTTTTGTTTCCCATTTTAGTCAGTGCAGACACACACACACACACACACACACACACAATGACATTGATTCCAACTCAAGACTCAAGTGAGCAGTGCTAAAATCCTGAAGTTGAAAAGTTACTTGAGCACATGGTAATCATAAGGAATCTTAATTATTAAATGCTGTGTCAGGGGCTTTACCCCCTCAGCAGTGCTCTGATACATCGGTCTGTTCACTACATCTAACAGACAAGAAAACGTATTACAAAGTACATCAACCAGACCTGATAGAAAAGAGCAGCTCCTCAGTTTGATACCAGATTGTGTGTTCTCGTTCTCTTCTCTGGATCATCCAGCTTCTAGCATTCATTGAAAGAGCCTTCTGAAATATCCACCCAGTATGTGGTTTCTCTTAGGTCTGCCCTCTGGCCTAAAACAAAAATTAAATAAAAAATTGAACAACAACAGTCAATATATCCAGATAGACAAAATAGAATGTTCATATTACAAAACTCTTTAGCTAGAGTTTTACTTGTTTAATTATCTATGTGACTGCCTTAATTCATTACTTGGTTTTGTCTGAGTAATATTTAGGCACTATAAAAACACTCTCTGCTTTCCTTAGGGTGTATTGATGTCAATTCTTAATTTCAGCAACTAATTGATATTGGTAGCAATTCTCTGTGATTTCATGATACTTATTACTGAAAAATTTTAGGTGACTAATGTTTTAATCTAAAGACTTTTAAAAATCAATACACCCATATATCAAAATATATGTATATATACATGTTTTTAATATAATACGTATGCTTTTTCCTTTCTCTCTCTTTTATTTATTTATTTTTTTGGCAATGGCTCTTGTAGCTTCTTGCTGAACATCAATATTTTCAGGCATGGCTCCAGCTTCCTTTAGGATCCAGTGGAGAATGCACAAGCAGGCCATTATCTCAGCTGCTTTTCCCCCAAAGATGGTAAAGAGTTTCAGATGAAAGAAGCCCGGACCGTCCCTCTCCACCAAAGAAAACAAATTCAATATGACTCTTATGGGTTTGTTTTGCCAAACTCCAAAAGGAAGAGTGTATTAAAACGGTGTCTTTGGCATCAAGTTTTCAATAACCACTAGAATTAAACGTTCCCATTTCTTTGGATCTCAGAACTCTTTTAGGCGATATGTGAAGAGATGTCAGAAGACTCTTCTCTGGCCACCTCGGTTTCACAGGCACACGCAGGCACAGCTCCCTCCCTTTTACTCCTGCCCCACCACCTTTAACTCTCAGGAATTCCCTTCTTTTAAGGAACAGAATTTTGTGTTGGGACTCCAAAGGCAAATGCTCTCAATGGGATTCTGACAAATGTTTTATATTTACCATGAACACATTTTCATTTATTTTGGATTATCAGTGTTTCAGTTTTTTATTGTAGTTCGTGCAAGCCAGGGGAATTTTATGAAAACTTAAAAGTTAAAAGAAAAGTTGAAGTTTTCAAATCCATACCCTTTAAGAGTTCAATCAAATGCTATATCCTCCAATAAAGCCTTTATTTATTGCCCCAAGGGGAATTGATGGCTTGTATCATTGCTTCTATCATGTTCATTATATCTTTAATTTTTTACATTTCTCTATTTTTATTTTCCCCTACAGCTATCCATATGAAGTAATTCAATAAATTCTTTCCAAATGAATTTATGTTCAATGAATTTTAGAGAAAGAAACAGTAAGTACACACAAGTAAAGTTAATATACGTGTAGTTGATATTATATATAACATGTAACTACGTTCTGAAATTTATCAAAAGGTAATTAACTTTTTATAAAGATCACTGAACTCTTAATAAATATTAATGTGTGGTCAAAAGCAGGTCATCACTCATAAAAATTAGAAATTCCATAAGCTTCCAGATGTCTGCCTTGAAGGATTAGAAATTCAAGAGTTCAGGACACAAATTCTTAGGCTTTCATGGATGTAAGTTGCAAAATGATTATGTTTTTGGAGATAGAAGTGATAAAAAGTAATCTCAGTAATTAAAGCTGTTTCTGGTCTAATAGAAGACTTGGATTGTACGATATGGGCTTGCAGTCAGAATGAAAAAGATTAAAAAAAATGATAAGTGCTGATAAGGATGTGAAAGGGGAACTCTCCTACACTGCTGGTGAGAATATAAACTGGTCCAACCACTGTAGAAAACAATATGGAAGTTCCTCAAAGATCTACAAATAGAACTACCATATGATCCAGCAGTTCCTCTCCTGGGATCTTCCCAAAGAATAGGAGAATGGTTAATGGGAAAAGTGCTTGCAGATCTATGTTTATTGCAGCATTATTCACAATCATCAAGACATGGAACCAACTCAATGTCCTTGAACAGATAAATGGATTGGAAAAGTGTGTCACATATTCTCTATGGGATACTACTCAGCCATAAAAAAGAAGACCCTAACATTTGATAGGAAGTGGATGACTATGGAAGATTTACTACTGAGTGAAGTAAGCCAGGCTATGAAAGAGAGACATTGTATGTCTCCACTTAACTTATTCTGACTGTCTGCACTCTCTGGTGGAAACTGAAAGATTAGAGAACATAGAAGTATTGAAAATGGTTATAGATACTGGAGACAATGTGGGGAGAGAGTGGAAGAAGGGGGAGATTGTAAGAAAAGAAATTGAGGAAAATAGAGAGGCAAGACATTTATGGGATGTAGAAATGGATTATTATCAGTTGATGATAATAAGTTTTTTATCCTCAACTGGACTGGTGTGACGTGTACTCATGTGGGGTAAATTCAGCTTACAAGCTAAGTGGTGTGTAGTGATTAAATGTATAAAATAAATTAAAAGTAAAAAAAGAGAGGAAAAAAAGAAGTGCTTGGAGACATTTCTGTGCATAAGTTTGAGATTTAAAATTTGCAAAAAAGAGGGACTTCAAAAGATGAATACATCTGAGATAGTCAAGAACTGCTCGTTATTTTATAAAGGCTACTGTGTCTCAGCAGTAATAATGATTACTAAGTTAGAACTGTAGAAAACAAATAACTTTATTAGATGCCATCTCTAGGTCTTTACATATTCATAGAGTATAACAAATATTTACATTAACTTTACTAAGGAACTAACCTTTTTTGAACTGCTTTACATATATATACTCCTTTAATCATTATCACCCTATTAAGATCACTATGGCTTGCATTTCAAATTAAGAGAGTGAGGCATAAAGAAGAGCAACTTTGATGTCAAACGGCTAGTAAGGGGGGTTTCTTAGTCAGACTACCGTCCACTGGGTGGCTTAAAACAGCAGAAGCTTATTTTCATGGTTCTAGAGGCTAGAAATCCCAAATCTAGGTGTCATGTACAGGGGAGAATCCTTCCTTGTTGTGTTTGGCTTCTGGTGTTTTCTAGAAATCCTGCTGTTCTTTGGCTTGTAGATACATCACTCTCATCACAATCTCTGTCATTACTTAGTTGTCTTTTCCCTAAGTGTCTCTCTTCTTTTCTTATAAAGGGAAGAGTCTTACTAACACAGGGCTGTCCATCACACCCTGTTTTAAAATAAGGTCACATGTTGAGGTGCTGTGGGTGAGGACTTCAACATATTTCAGGGGGACACAATTCAACCCTTATCAGCCATCAAATCCAGGTTTGTTTGTTTTGTTTTGTTTTTTGTCTGTTTGTTTTAATACTGCACTATCCTGTCTTTTACCCCCCATAATGTAACGTTTTCCACTTTATGTATTCTTTACTAAACTTGATTGTGCATTTTGTACCATGAAAACAGTTCAGGTGAATGAAAGTTTTTAAACTACATTTTATCTAAATACAAACTAAGAACATAGTAATCTTATTACTACTTGGTTATTTATGTAAAACATTTAAATTCATTTTTCCTATTGCTTCTTTGATAATTTCAAAATAGGTTCCAGGGCCAGCAGCAGGTGTAATGGTTCTGGACTCCCACATGGCAGACTATGGTTTGAGTCCTGGGCCTAGCAACTTGCTTTCTCACTTTTCCTCTCTCTCTCTCTCTCTCTCTCTCTCTGGTCAAATGAAAGAATAAAATGAAATAAAATAAAATAAAATAATTCTTAAAGCAAAAATTGGTGCCAAATTTGGCTTTGTTAATTTTATCTGAATATCTAGATTTATTTATTTATCTTCTTAAAAAATCTATACTTCATCACTGTACATTTTTTCAGCATACAAAAAAAATCTTCCTAACATGAATACACTGCATATTAATCCAGTCAAAAATATTACCATACACATATTCCTTAATACATAATTTTACACTTTTGTGTCTGTTAAATATTTTGATTTTCTTCCTCCCGCCCCGGATTCCCTCTCTCCTGCCCCCACTGCCCACCCACTCCCACACTCTCTCTAGTATCCATGGTTACTCTTCATATATTTATACCTTCCAATCTTTCAGTTTCTGTCAAAGAGTGCAGACACTCAGTATGTATGTACAATACTTTTCTTTCATAGTCTGCCTTGCTTTAGTCAGCAGTGAATCTTTCATATTCATTCACTTTCTTTTTTTAAAACTTTTTAAAATTTTATTTTAGACATTCAATCACTATACATCACTACAGCTTGTAAAGTAAATTTACCCAACATAAGTATACTTCACACCAGTCCAGTTGAAGATACCGTATATGTTATCAACAGTCATCCATTTCTGTGTCCCATACATGTCTTGCTTCTCTATTTTCTCTTTGACTCCTTACCTCTCACTCTCTCTCTTGTCCTATTCTATTCCCCCACTGTCTCCGGTATATATCCATTTTCCATGCTTCTGTATGCTCTAATCTTTCAGTTTCTGCCACAAAGTGCAGTCGGTATATACTAAGCAAAGATACACAGTGTCTCTCTTTCATAGACTGGCTTGCTTCACTCAGTAGTAAATCTTCCATACTCATCCACTTTCTATCAAATGCAAGGGTCTGGTTGTTTTTTATGGCTGAGTGGTATTCCATAGAGTAAATATGCCACACTTTTTCAATCCATTCATCGGTTCATGGACATTTGGGTTCGTTCCATGTCTTAGTAATTGTGAATAATGCCTCAATAAACATAGGTGTGCACTTTTCTGACTGAGCATTCTCCTATTCTTTGGGTAGATACCCGGAGTGGAATTGCTGGATCATATGGTAGTTCTATTTGTAGATCTTTGAGGCACTTCCATACTGTTTTCCACAGTGGTCGGGCCAATTTACATTCCTGCCAACAGTGTAGAAGAGTTCCCCTTTCACCACCACCTCAGCATCTTTTTTT
This sequence comes from Tupaia belangeri chinensis, assembly GCF_000334495.1. Classification (NCBI taxonomy): domain Eukaryota; kingdom Metazoa; phylum Chordata; class Mammalia; order Scandentia; family Tupaiidae; genus Tupaia; species Tupaia belangeri. Next base: position 311,437 of record NW_006203719.1, on the reverse strand, counting down.
TTTTTTTTTTTTTAAATCTTAGCCATTCTGACTGGGGTTAGGTGGTATTTTACTATAGTTTTGATCTATAGGTCCCTTGTGATGAGGGATGTTGAGCATTTTTTTTCATATGCTCTTTGACTGTTTGTATGTCATTGTTGGTTCAGCTCATTTACGTGTCTTTTAATTGGGTTCATCTTTTCTTTTCAGGTTAGCTGCTTGAGTTCCCTGTGTATTATGGTTATCAGTCTTTTATCTGAGCATAGTTTATAAAACTATTCTCCCATTCCAAGGGTTGTTGATTCACACTAATTACTGTGTGTTTTGCTGTGCAGAAACTTCTTAATCTGATGTAATCCCACTTGTCTATTTTATGGAATTATTACCTGTACTTTAGGGATCTTATTTGAGAAGTCTTTGCCTTCTCTGATGTCTTCCAGAGTTTCCTCAGTATTTTCCAGCAGTAGTTTTATAGCTTGAAGTCTTATGTTTAGCTCCTTGATCTACTTTGAGAGATAGGAGTCCAGATTCATCTTTCTGCAGATGGATACCCAGTTTTTCCATCACCATTTGCTAAAGAGGTTTTCTTTCTCCTCCTGGATTGACTGATACCCTTTGTCAAAAATCAGTTGGCTGTATGTTTTGGGGTTTATTTCTGGGGTCTGTATTCTATTCCATTGGTCCACATGTCTGTTTTTGTGCCAATACCATGCTGTTTGATTATCACAGCTGTGTAATCTATTTTTGGGTCAAGGAGTGAGATGCCTCCTGCTTCATTCTTCTTGTGCAAGATGGCTTTGGCAATATTTATTATTATCATTATTATTTTATTTTTTTATGATTTCAGACAAGTACTATGATTGTCTTTTTTCGTTTTGTGAAGAATGTTTCTGATCATTTTATTGGGATTGCATTAAATATGTAGATTAATTTGGAAGAATTGACATTTTGATTATATTAATTCTTCCAATCCAGGAACATGGGATGTCCTTTCACTTTTTTGTGTAATTTTTTTTTTTTTCTTTTTTTTTTTTTTTTTTTTAGATTTTCATAGTTTTCCTTGTAGGGGTCTTTGACTTCTTTGGTTATATTTATTCCTAGTTATCTTATACTTTTTGTGATTTTGGTAAATGGGATACTTTCATTACTTCTACCTCAGTGTGTTTGTTGTTTGTACATAGAAGTGTTAAAGATTTTTTTATGTTGATTTTGTATCCTGCCACTCTACTGCCATTTATCACTGTCAAAAGTTTCTTCATGGAAACCTTTCAGTCTTCTTTGTATACAATCATGTCATCTGCAAATAGAGATCATTTCACTTCTTTCCCTTAATGCCTTTTATTTCACTCTCTTTTCTTTTTTTTGAAGTTGTCATAGAATTCTTTTAAATTTATTTTAATTAATTTATTTAAAAAATTTTATATACATTCAATCACATTGTTTAGCTTACAAAGTGAACATTTCAATATGTGAACATTTATCCCCAGTCCAGTTGATCAAAATATCTTCAACAGATAACACACCTCCCCAACCCGTCAATGCTCTGCCTCTGTATCCCTCCTCTGAATGTCCTTTCTTAAGCCCCACTCCTCCACACACACCACATCTGGCATTCACACCCATTTCTTGTGTTTGTATATCCTTTAGTCAATCAGTTTCAGTCATAGAGTGTGGACACTTGATATATATTAAGTGGGGACTCACTCTCTTTTCTGATTGCATTGGCCAGGACTTCCAGCATTATATTAAAAAGGAGTAGAGAGTGTGGGCAGCCTTGTCTTTTACCATTTTTTAGTGGAAAAGCTTTCAGATTTTTCCAATTTAGTATGATGTTAGCTATTGGTTTTTCATAGATGGGTTTATTGTGTTGAGCAATGACCCTCTATGCTGATTTTGCTGAGAGTCTTAATCCTGAAGAGATGTTGTATTTTTTTTTAAGAGCAATTTTTGCCAAAGGGCACATTCACTCACTGGAGAGACAGAGAGACAGAGAGGCAGAAATCAAGGAATCACCCCCTAGGGGGATAGCCACACTCTAATATCTTACCCTCCATTCTCCTCTCAGGATTTTGGACATGCATGAACAAACACTTGGCATGAGTTTTAGTCCTCTGGGTCTGGGACTTGAATCACAGTCAATTTTGTGAGAGTTCAGCTATGTAAACATTATGCCATCTACTGGTCCTGGGATGTTGTATTTTATCAAATGCTTTTTCTGCATTGATTGATATGATCATACAGTTTTTATTTTTTTATTTGTTAATGTGGTCTATTGCATTTATGGTTTACCTGGTGGTGATGTATAATCTTTTTATATGTTGTTGGATACAATTTGTTGATATCTTGTTGAGAATTTTTGCATCTATATTTTGGTCTATAGCTTTCCTTTTTTGATATGTCCTCATCTGTTTTGGGGATGAAGGTGATGAAGGTTTCATGAAATGAATTTGGGAGAATTCCTTCCTTTTGAATCTTCAGAAATAGTTTGAGTAGAAAGGGAGTTAACTCTTTTTAAAAAGTTTTAAAGAATTCAGAATCTAGGATCTGGACTTTTCTTTGTTGAAAGGTTATTACTGATTCAATATCATTGCTTGCTATGGGTCTATTTAAGGTTTCTATATTTTTCAGATCAAATCTTGGTAAACTATATCTGTCCATGAATTTCCTCATCTCATCCAGGTTTTCTTGTTTGTTGGCATAGTATTCTCTAATAATATTTTGCATTTCAATTATGTCTGTTGTAATGCTGTTTCATTGATAATTTGATTTATCTGGTTTCTTTCTCTCTTCCTAGTTAGTCTAGTTAATGGTGTGTTAATTTTGATGATATTTTCGAAGAACCAGTATTCAGTTTCATTTATTTTCTATATAGTTCATTTATTTTCTATTTCATTATTTCTGCTCGAATCTTTTTTTATTTTCTCTTGGCATTTTTTGGTTTCCTTTATTGTTGTTTTTCAAATTTCCAGAGGCATGATGTCAGGTTTTGAATTTGCCACCTTTACATCTTTTTCTTATGACAACTAATTGCTATTAATTTCCCTCTCATGACTGCTTTTGCTGTGTCCCATAGATTATGGAAACTTGTGTAGTCATTATCATTGGTTACCACAAATCTTTTGATTTTAGTCTAAATTTCTTTAATAGTTGTGAAGTAATTCAGGAGTAGGTTATTTAGTTTCCATATGTTTGTATATTTTTGAGTTTTATTCTGGAAATTAATATCAAGTTTAAATCCATCATGGTTAGAGAAGATTCTGGACATAGTTTTTATGCCTTTGAATTTGTAAAGGCTTGTTTTGTGACCTATCATGTGGTCAGTCTTCGAAAGGTTCCATGTATGGGTGAGAAAAATGTGTACTTGTGGTTTTTGGATGGAAGGTTCTATAGATGTTTGTCAAGTTTATTTGATTATGGTATCATTTAGATCCTGTATCTCTGCTTATTTTTTGTCTAGATGATCTGTCCTAAGAGGATAGTGGAGTGTTGATATCCCCAACAATCAGTATGTTGTAGTCTATCTCTCCTTTCAGACATAGCAATTTTTTCTTTATGTGTTTGAGTGTTCCTGAGTTGGGTGAATAGATATTTATACGCATTATATCTTCTTGATGAATTTGCCCTTATACTACTATATAATGCCCTTGTTTGTTTCTTCTTTCAGTTTTTGTCTTAAAGTCTATTTTGTCTAAAATTGGTATCCTGACTTCAGCCCTTTCTTGGTTTCTGTTTGCTTGGAATACTTTTTTCCAGTCCTTCACTTTTAGTATATGTATGTCTTTATCCATGAGGTGCATTTCTTTCTTTCTTTTTTAAAGAATTATTTATTTAACTTTGTTCATACATTCATTTACTTTTAATTTGACCAAAGAGAGACAGAGAGAAAGTGAGAAAGCGAGCCAACAGGTCCACAACTCTAACTGTGGTTGGCCATGTGGATGTGTCCAGTGACTTAACCACCATGCCACTCACTGGTCCTGAGGTGCATTTCTTTTTCTTTTTTTTTTTTTTTTTTTGAGAGGTTTTCACTATAGGGTGCGTGCACTCACCAGACAGACAGAGACAGAGAGACAGAAAGCGAGAAATCACCCCCCCCTGGGGGGGATGGCCACACCGCAATCCCTTCTCCTCTCGGGATCTTGGGCACACACGCACATGCGCCCGGCATGAGTTTAAGCCACAGGGTCCAGGACGCGAACCGCAGTCAACTACATGGGAGTCCAGTGACACAGCCATTACGCTAACTGCTGGTCCCGAGATGCATTTCTTGTACGCAACAGATAGAAGGTTTCTGTTTCTTCTTCCTTTTTCTTTTTAATTTTTTTTTATTCTTCAGCCAGTCTGTGTCTTTTGATTGAAGAATTTTTTAAAAAGAATTATTTTATTTAAATTTATTTATTATTATTATTATTATTTTCCAGTTTAATCAGACAGAGAAAGAGAGGGAAAGTGAGAAAGCAAGTCACCAGGTCCAGGATTTGAGCCATGGTCTGCTGTGTGGGAGTCTAGTGCCTTTAACCATCATGCCACTTGCCGGCCCCTTGATTGGAAAATGTGATCCATTAACATTTGTCATTATTATTTGTATTTCTGGATTTGTCCTTACCATTATGTTAGCCATTTTTATTGTTTTTGTCATTTTTTTGTTTTCTTATTTCTGTCTCTCTTTACTTTTCCTGGTATAACATTCCCTTCAGCACTTCTTGAAGAGCTGGTCTGGTGTTGGTAAATTCTTTCAGGCTTTGTTTATTTGAAAACGTTTTTATCTTTTTATTTTTTTCCCCCCATTTGAAGGATAATCTTGCCAGGTATAGTAATCTTGATTGAAATTGCTTTTCTTTTATTATATATCTTTTGAATATATCTTCCCATTCTTTCCTTGCTTGTGTTGTTTCCTCTGAGAGGTCCAATGTTTGTCTGATGGATAAACTTTGTAAGTTACCTGACATTTCTCCCTTGCCACTTTTAGAATCTTAGCTTTATCTGAGATTTTGGCCAGCCTGGCTATGGTGTGTCATGGAGAGGCTCTTCTTGGATTGATTCTATTTGGGATCCTTTGTATTTCTTGGGTCTGGATGTTTGAATGCTGCTCTGTTTGAAAACTTTTCTTTCAGGATTTCATGGAATAGATGACCATTGCCCTTATTAGATTCTTCATTTTCCAGAATACCAATTATTCAGATGTTTGGGCATTTAATTGTATCTACTACTTACCATATATTATCCTAATTTTTTTGAGTTTTTTTTCATTTTTTTTCCCCTAGGTCAGAGGTTTTGTTTTCCAGATCCACGATTCAAGCTTCATCATGATCTAATCTGCTTTTAATATTTTTGAGGGAGTTTTTTATTTCCTGTATTACAACTTTCATCTTTAACAGTTCTGTTTGATTTTTTTTTTATGGTGTCTATTTCTTCTTTCAAATCTTGTAAGGACTTCCTCATCTTTTGGAATTTGTTGACTCTTTTCTCGTGTATATCATTTAGTTTCATCAATATGAGTATTCCAAATTGTTTATCTGACATTTCCATGAGTTCTATTGTACTGTCTGTGGATGATGAGGAGCTGTTCTTTCCCTTTGAAGGAGAGATATTTTCTTGGTTTTTCATATTTTTTTGTGTGCCTTTGTGGAGGTTTCTGACCATTTACTAGATTATACATTTCTTCCTAATTTCTTGGAGTTAATTCATAGAGTTCAAAGCCTTGTGGGAAAAGATTAGCTGCGGTGTTTCTGCAGCTCCATCTCCCTGATGCTCACTCTGCAACCTGCACCATCATCTCTGGAAGTGGATATTCCAATGGCTTTACAGTTTCTTGAGGGCAGGTGCACCTGGGGCTGAGCTGCAGGGTATTAACTGGGGACAAAAGTAAGTGTTCTGTGGCACCAGTGGTGTGTGACACACTTCAGAAAACTATACAATATGAAAGTATTCCTCAATGTGCTAAAGGCAGTTAGAAGTCTAAAGCAGTCTCCAGCCTCAGTTGTTTTCACTTGCTGCTGCTGCACAGATTATGGGGCTAATGGCAGAGGAGAGAGATGGGAGCAGGACAGTTTGGGTGGCACCTGGAACAATCTGAAGTCAGTGAAGGTTCCAAGGCAGTCTCTAGCCTCAGTTTTCCCACTGGCTGCAGCTGTGCAGATTCTGGGGTTAATGGCAGAGGAGGGAGATGGGAGGTGGATGAATTGGGTGGCACCTAGATTAATCACAAGTTAGTGAAGGTCCCAAGGCAGTCTCCAGCCTCATTTTTCTTACTGGCTGCCACTGTGCAGGTTCCCAAATTCATCCACTTTCTATTCAATGCCAGGGTCTCATTGTTTTTTATGGCTGAGTAGTATTCTACAGGGTATATGTGTAACACTTTTTAAATCTATTCCTCTGTTTTTGGAAATATGGGTTGATTCCATGTCTTAGCAATTGTGAATAATGTTACAATAAACATGAATATGCAAGTGTTTTTCTAATTGAGTGATTTTCTATCATTTGTCTAGATAACCAGGAGTGGAATTGTTGGATCGTATGGTAGTTCTACTTTTAGGTTTTGGAGGAATCTCTATATTGTTCTCAACAGTGGTGGCACTAATTTACATTCCCACCAAAAGTACAGGAGAATAACTTGTTCACTGTAGCCTTATCAGAACTTATAATTCTTTACTTTTAATCTCAGCTGTTCTGCTTGGGGTTGAGTGGTATCCCATTGTGGTTTTGGATTGCTTCTCCCTTATAAGAGATGTTGAGAATTTTTTCATATGGTTTTGGGCAGTTAGTATGTCTTTCTTGGAGAGTTCTCTGTTTAATTAATTTGTTCATCTTTTAATTGGATTTTTTTTGTTGTTGTTGTTAAACTGCTTGAGTTCCTTGATACTCTTATTAGTCCCTTATTAGTCCCTTATCTGAGGCATAGTTTGCAACTATGGTCTCCCATTCTGAGGTTTGTCTCTTTAATTATTGTTTCTTATTCTGAGGAGAAGCTTTATAACCTGATGTAATTCCACTTGTCTGTTTTTGATACTGTTGCCCATGCCTTGAGGGTCTTATTTAAAAAGAGTTCCCCTCTATGTTTTCCAGCAGTAGTTTTATAGTTTGAGGTTTAATGTTTAGATCTTCGATCTTCTATTTTTAATAGAGATTTTTGCTATAGGATGAGTATACTTATCAGAGACACAGAGAGAGAGACAGAGAGAAAATGAGAAATCACCCCCTTGGGGGGATGGCTATGCCACAATTTCTTTTCCTCTATCCTACTTTGGGATTTTTGGGCATGCATGCACATGCACCTAGCATGAGTTTCAAGCCACCAGTTTCAGGACTTGATATGCAGTCGTCTATATGGAAGTCCAGCACCTTAAACTTTATGTCACTTGCCGGCCTACTTTGATCTATATTTAATTAATTCTTGTCGATGATGAGTGATAGGAGTCCAGTTTCATTTTTCTGCAGGTAGATATTAGATTTTTCCAGCACTATTTACTGAAGAGATTCTTTTCCCCACACTGGATTGTCTTGTACCCTTCATCAAAAATCAGTTGGCTGTGTGTTTTGGGGTTTATTCCTGGACTCTCTCTTTTGTTCCATTGGTCTATGTGCCTGGTTTTTGTGCCAGTACCATGTTGTTTTGACTATCACAGCTTTATGAAATATTTTGGGGTTAAGGAGTGAAATATCTCTGACTTGATATTCATTTTGCACAGCATTGCTTTGGCAGTATCTTTTATGGTTCCAGAGAAAATTTTTTGAATGTTTCTGCTATGTCTGTGAAGAATGTCTCCAATAATTTGATTTGGATTGCATTAAATTTATAAATTAATTTGGGTAGAATTGATGCTTTTTGATTACATTAATTCTCCCAATCCAGGAACATGAAATTTCTTTCCATTTTTTAGGGTATAATTTCCATTTCTCTTTTTAGTTTTTCAAACTTTTCCTTGTAAAGGTCTTTGACTTCTTTTGTTAGTTTTATTCCCAGGTATCTTATATTTTTTTGTGGCTATTTTGAATGGGTTTGCTTTCTTTAATTCTACCTCAACATGATCATTTTTGGTGTATAGAAATGCTATAGATTTTCGTATGTTTATTTCATATCCTGAGACTTTACTGTATTCATTTATTCCCTCCAGGAATTCTTTGTGTGTGTGTGTGCGCGCATGCTTGTCTGTGTATTCTTTTGAGTTTTCTATGTATATAATCATGTCATCTGCAAATAGAGATAATTTTGCTTACTCTT
>NW_006203719.1:302125-303108 GCF_000334495.1 Tupaia belangeri chinensis | reverse complement strand
TTTGAATGCATTTTATTTTACTCTTTTGTCTGATTGCATTGGCTTGGACTCCCTGAGTGTTATATTGAAAAGGAGTGGAGAAAGTGGACAATCTTAGCTGTTCCAGTTTTCAGTATGATGTTACACATTTTTTTATATATGGTTTTTATTGTGTTGAGAAATGTCCTTTTTGTGCCAATATTGCTGAATCTTTTTTTTTTTTTTTTTACTGAACTTCATAGGATTTTCAAAAGGGAATGCCATGCATGTCAGTCAATACAGAGGCATCGATCTCCCCGCTTTATCATTCAAAGTCTTTTCCATGCATTTCCCAATAATTATTATTATTATAATTTTTTAAAACAGTCAATCACTATTTCTCATTTTGCTTGTTAAAAGACTTCACCCATCATGAAATACTTCCCAGACCAGTCCAGTTGAGAATACTATACACGTCATCTTCAACAGATAATAAACCATATCTGTTTCTCACTAACATCCCCTCTATTGTTCACTTGCTATCTTTCTCTATCCTCTTCTCTTTTTTTTTTTATAGTTTATTTTTTATTATAATTTTTTTTTCCCATCGCAACACACAAATGAATTTTCCATCCAATATATACTGTGCGTTGGCTCAATCAAGCACGTCAACATATATGTTCTCAGCAAATAATTTCCCAATTCTTGTGTCCTGCATACCTTGCCTTTTGTTTTACCATCCTAGATTCCCCATCCCCCTCCCTCTGTTATGACCCATCCTCCTCCCACATTGTCCCTGTCATCCCCGATTGCCCTCCGTGCCTCACCCCTCCCCAAATGATCTGTCAGTGATCTTAATTAGTCTAAGTCTCTCCAATAGTTATCACAGCTGACACATGCCTCTACATGAACTCAAGTCTGACTTTAGGCCTAAACCCCATTGGGTAAAAAGAGCATACTATAAAGTAGAACCCAACTGGGCCCATACCGCTCACTGCAGCCATCAAATATCCAATTTTTTTTTT
>NW_006203719.1:288564-301506 GCF_000334495.1 Tupaia belangeri chinensis | reverse complement strand
GCTTCTTAAGTTGCAAGTTCTTCAACCTTGTTTTCGTCCTCCGGGCCATCCCGGGCCAGAGAGGCAGGGAGGGGCAGGGAGGCCCCCCCCGGAGTGGGGGGGCGCCGGCCAGGCCGTTCCCGGTGCGCGGCTGCGCTGGGGCAGGGCGTGAGCCCCCAATATTGCTGAATCTTAATCATGGTGGGATGTTGTATTTTATCAACTGCTTTTTTTGCATGATTGATATGATCATATGATTTTTAGTCTTTCCCTCTGTTATTATGATGTATTACATTTATGAAGTTGTGTATATCAAACTATACTTGCATCCCTGGAATAAAGCCAATCTGATCGTGGTGTATAATATTTTTAATGTGTTGTTCGCTATGTCTTGCTAGTGTCTTGCTTAGACTTTTTGCGTCTGTATTCTTCAGGGATATGGGTCTGTCATTTTATTTATTTATTTTTATTTTTGATGTCCTTGTCTGGTTTCGGAATGAGAGTATTGGAGGCTTCATATAATAAATTGAATGTTTACATTGTTTGTCTAGAAAGGTCTGATGTTAGTATGTTGACATAATCTTTGTAAATAACTTGATGTTTCTCCCTTTCCATTTTTAGAACTTGTCTTTATCTGAAATTTTGACCAATCTGGTTATGATATGCCTTGGAGTGGATCTTATGTTGATTCTATTTGGGGTCCTTTGTATTTCTTGAGTTTGAATGTTTGAATGTTTCTCTGGGCTGGGAAAGTTTTCTTCAGATATTTCATAGAATAGAATTTCTATGTACTTATTAGATTCTTCACTTTCTGGAATACCAATTACGTGGATGTTTAGACATTTATTGGTATCTAGTATTTCCCATATGTTATTCTCTCTCTCGTTTTTTTTAGTGATTTTTTTTTTCTAGGTAAGAGGTTTTATCTTCTAAATCAGAGATTTTATCTTCTTCATGATCTAATATGCTATTATTCATACTATTGAAGGAGGTTTTGATTTTTATGCACTACTGTCTTCATCTCTAGAAGTTCTTTCTTATTCTTTTTATGGTTTCTATCTCCTCCTTCAGGTAGTGGGAAGATTTTCTCATCTCCTGGAGTTTGTAGTCTTTTTTTCTCTTGCATTTCACTTAGTTTTGTCACTATGAATATTCTGAATTCTTTTTCTAACATATCTGTGAGTTCTGTTGAGGGTATTGATGTTCTATTGTGCTGTCTGTGGGTGATGAAGAGTTGTGTTTCCTTGAAGGAAAAATACTTCCTTGTTTTTCATATTTTTTTCTCCTTCTTCATCGGTTTTGCAACATCTGATAAAGTATTTACTTCATCCTATTTTTGGGATAGATCCTTTAGTGTCAGTAGAAAAGAAAAGCTCTTTTCTTTCCTAGATATGTTCTTTTTATTTTTTGGAGAGGTTTTTACTATAGGGCACGTGAGCTCACTAGACAGAAAGAGACAGTGAGACAGAAAGTGAGAAATCACCCCCCAGGGGGGATGACCACACCGCAATCCCTTCTCCTCCATTCTCCTCTCAGGATCTTGGACACACATGCACTCGCGCCTGGCATGAGTTTTTAAGCCACCAGGTCTGGGACGCAAACTGTGGTTGACTACATGGGAGTCCAGCGACACAGCCATCATGCTAACTGCTGGTCCCTCTTTTGTTTTAGATATGTTCTTTGGTAGGGAAGTGTGTCTATCAATCAGAGTAGGGAGTATCTAGCTAGGTTCAGGTGCTTGGATCCTCTAAAAACTTCTTGGAATAAGATGCACCTGAAACTGTGCTGGAACTATGTGACTACAGAAGGAAGTACAAGTTGTGTTCTGCATGTGTGGTGAGTAGGCTGGTGCAATAAGGAATCAGAAAGAACCTGGCTTCTTTAGACCCTGATGTGTAGGCTGGTGGTACTTGGAAAGGCACTGCAGGGGCAGCAGGACACGAGAGGGTCAAAGGTCCGGATATGCTTAGCAGAACATTGACAGGGATCTTCACAGACCCTCACCTTTAGCAGCTGCCTTTCTAGGACCCCTTTCTCTGTAATTAGTCTAACTAATGGTGTATCAGTTTTGTGTATCTTCTCAAAAAAATCAGCTCTAGGTTTCATTTATTTTCTGTAGAGCACATTTGTTCTCTATTTAATTTATCTCTGCTGTAATATTTTATTTTTATTTTTTGATAGAGATTATTGCTATAGGGTTCATGTGCTCACTGGAGAGACAGAGAGAGATAGAGAGATAGAAATAGAGAAATCACACCCTCCCCCCACCCCCATGAGGGATGGCCATGTCACAATCTCTTTTCCTCTTTTCGTTTCTTGGGGTTTGGGCACACACTTGAGTTTTAAGTTTCCAGATCCAGGACTCAAACTGATCAATTATGTGGAAGTCCAGTGATGTAACCATTATGCCATCTGCTGGTCCCTCTTTGCTCTAGTCTTTATTATTTATTTTCTCCATTTATTTATTTTTGTTTTGTTTTATTGTTGCTATTTTTCTAGTCCCCTGAAATGCATTGTTAGGTTGTCTAGTTGCCACCTTTCTATTTATTTTTTTCTTATGAGCACCAATAGTTATGAACTTTCCTTTTATGAGTGTGCCATAGATTATAAAAACTAATGTGTTGATTATTATTAGTTTTAATGGATCTTTGATTTCAACCTTAATTTATTTAGTGGTTGGGAAGTCACTCAGGAGTAGGTTGTTTAGTTTCCATTTATTTGTGTATTTTCCAGGGTTTTTCTACAGTTAATTTCAAGTTTAATCCCATTGCGGTCAGAGAAGATACTGGACATGATTTCTCTACTTTCGAATTTGTAAGAGGTTGTTTTATGTCCTATCATGTGGACAATCTTTGGAAATGTTTCACGTGGGTGTGACAAAAATGTTTATTTTGTGGGTTTTGGGCAGAAAGTTCTGTAGATATCTGCCATGTTCATTCAATATATGGTATCATTTAGATCCTCTATCTCTTTGCTTAATTTTTGTCTAGAGGGGACAGTGGAGTCTTGAGATCTCCAATAATTATTGTGTTGCAGTCAATGTTTCCCTTTAGATTAAGCAATCTTTCTTTCACGTATTTAGGTGTTCTGATGGAAGGTGCATAGTTATTTATAAGTGTTATATCTTCTTGGTAAATTTGCCCTTTTATTACTATATATTGTCCTTCTTTGTCTCTTCATACATTTTTTTCTCATAGTCTATTTTGTCTGATATCAGTATTGTGACTTTTTCCCCCCAGTTTACTTGGAATATCTTTTCCCAGTCCTTCACTTTCAGTCTATGTTTGTTTTTATCCATGTAGTGTATTTCTTAAAGGCAGTATATAGAGGATGCCTCTTTTTTTCCTTCCCATTCAGCCAGTCTGTGTGTTTTTATTGGAGAGTTCAATTTTTTAATATTCAATATTTTAATTTTTTTTAAGAATTATTTTCTTAACTTTATTTATTTATTTAAATTTGACCAGATAGGGCCAGAGTACAAGAGAGACAGGAGGAGAGTGGTATAGCAAGCCATCAGGTTCAGGACTTGAACTGCAGTTGGCCATGTGGGAATCTAGCGCCTTTCACCATCATGCTACCTGCCAACCTCTCAACGTTATTACTGATATTTGTGAATGTATCCCTGACCTTTTGTTATCCATTTTCTTGGTTGTTTTTGGTTCTCTTCTTTCTTTCTTTCTTTAGTTTTCCTGATGTAGTACTCTTCAATACATCTTGAAAAGCTGATCTAGTGGTGAATTCCTTCAGTTTTTGTTTATCTGAGAGTGAGTTTATTTGTTCTTCCCATATGAAGGAAAATTTTACTGGACGTAGTATTTTATCCTTTCTCACTTTTCCTTTCTTTCTCTCTTTGGTCAACTTAAAAAATAAATGATAGCAGAAAAAGTAAATAATTATTTTCTAAAAATTTAAATAATAATTCTTTATATATAGAGATAAAAGGAGCAACAGGGAGACCCTGAAATCCCAAAGATAGAAGCACCAGAAGGGCCAAGCCCAGCCACTCCACTTGAGCTCATCAGCAGGGATCCCCATTCAGTCTGCTGTGGAGGAGACTCTCCTTTGAAAAAAGGGCTCTCCAGCTTTCAAAAACCAATTCCTGATTCCTGCAATCCCGGACATAGAAAGAGCAACGGGGAGATCCTGCTTTCCCAGAGATACAAGGTAGGAGCTACCACCCCATGTGTACTGACAGTAGTCAGTTCCACATCCATCCAGGACCAGCAGGCAGGCCCAAGCTAAGTCACTAGACTTGGTTTAGTTAGCAGAGACTCACTGTCCAGCCTAGTAGGGGAAGAGGGGTTCTTGGACCATGCAGTGTGCTTGAAGTGGTCTACCACCTTACCTGTTGGCACAAACTTCATCCACATTGGGAGCAGTTTGTTTTGGATATACAAGAACCAAATACCTGAGAATAGGGAATTCTGGAGGAATTATTTTCCCCTTAACTCCCTTAGCAGTAAAAGGAGAGAAACTCCTGAATTCAAAACTCCTACTTGGATTCCACACTACCACTCATAGTAGAGGACGGAAATTGGCACAGAGCTTACACATATCATAGAGAAGTGTAGGAGCACCTAGTTACAGAAACATACTTTAAAGAAATATAAAGAAGTCAGTGTATCACCAGATGACTAAAAGAAGAGTTCCCCAAATAGGAGAAAATTAGTAAATACCTTCCCCTCAAAGGATCATAACTCCTCATCAACAATGGATAAAACAAAAGCAATCAAAGAAATGTCAGAAAAAGAATGCATAATGTTCATTGTAACAAAACTCGATGAGATACAAGAGAAAACAGGCAACTAATTCGAGATAAGAAAATCATCCATGGCCATCTATTTTACAATAAAAATGAATTATTTCCTACCTCTATGACTTGAAGAATGAACTTCCTAGAGACACACTGAAAAGGAATCAAACAGAATTTCTGGAAATAAAGAATATGATGCAGAAGATCAAAATATCCCTTGAAAGTTTCAATATCAGATTAGACCATACAGAAGAAAGAATCTCCTATTTAGTCCAAGTAACCCCCCAATATAGAAAAATCACTGTTAAAAGTTAAGACCACATATGAAAAATCCCAGAGAGCATTAAATTGACAAATAGCCACATAATAGGTATTCCAGAAGATGAAGAGACAGGTAAAGGCATAGAGAACATCTTTTTTTTTTTTTTTTTGAGAGATTTTCACTGTAGGGCGCGTGCGCTCGCCAGACAGACAGAGAGAGACATAGAGACAGAAAGCGAGAAATCACCCCCCAGGGGGGATGGTCATGCCACAATCCCTTCTCCTCTCGGGATCTTGGGCACACACGCACACACGCCCGGTGTGAGTTTTAAGCCACCGGGTCTGGGACGTGAACCACCGTCGACTACATGGGAGTCCAGCGACATAGCCATTACGCTAACTGCTGGTTCCCGAGACCATCTTTTATAATATATTAGCTGAAAGTTTTCAAATTTTAGAGATGCACTTGGACATCAAAATCCAGGAGGTACAAAGGACACTAAATAGATATAGCATAAGAAGATCTTCTCAAGGCATATCATAGTCAAATTGTTAAAATATCAGACAAAGACAGTATTCTAAAGAGTAAGAGAGAAAAGCCAAGTTACTTACAAAGGGTACCCCATTAAACTAATACAAGATCTCTCAACTGAAGCAATGCAGGCAAGGAAAGAATGGAAAGACATATTTAAAACTCTGATAGAAGTGCTATTTCAGCTAAGAGTACCTGGTAAGATTATCCATCAAATAAGAAGGAGAAATAAAATAGTTCCCAGATAAACAAATGCTGAACGAATTCACCAAAATAAAACCAGCCCTTCAGGAAATACTTAAAGGACTACTACACCAGGAAAATTAAAAAGGAAACAAATGCAAATACGAAAAAAAAAAAAAAAAAACTAGAAAAAAAGGTATAAATCCACATATTTATAATAACATTGAATGTCGGTGCTAAATTCTCCAAGTAAAAGGCTAAAAATGCAGATTCAACTATTCTACACAGAAGCAGGTAAATATATATTCACCAATTATTTGATAGACTGGTGTCTCCACCGGTTTCAATTTATATATTATAGCCATTACTCATTGTATAAAACTAGGTAATAAAGGAAAAGTCCAAAATGTTACCAGTAGCTTAGTCTTTCTTTGGAATGAATTTTATAAAGGCTAAAATCAGGAACTTTGTAAAGTAAAAGAGAAGTGCCGAGTTACTTACTTACTCATAAATCACCAAATCACTGACTTACCATGTCTTCACTTTTAAACATCTCTTTCCAATTATGTTTTGTTTTTGCATTTTTTTCCTTTTTTTGAGAGATTTTTTGCTCTAGGTCGTGTGTACTTACCAGAGAGATGGAGAGAGAGACAGAGAGAAAGAAAGTGAGAAATCACCTTCAGGGGGGATGACCATGCCATAATCGCTTCTCCTCCAGTCTCCTCTTGGTATTTTGGGTCCAGAACTCGAACCGTGATCGACTAAGTGTGAGTCCAGCCACGTAACCATTACACCATCTGCTGGTCCCTGCTTTTGCATTTTTTGGAGGACTTCTTTCTTTTTTAAAGAATTGTTTAACTTTGTTTATTTATTTACTTATTTTAATTTGACCAGAGAGAGAAAAGAGTGAGAGTGTGCATGCGTGTAAGAGAGAGGGAAAGTGAGAAAGACTTTTTTCAGATTATAAACTTCTCTTCTACAGTCCTCTACATGGAAATTACAAATTCTTCTTTCATTTTTAACTGGTATCTTTTCTTTAGAAGTGCATCTCAGAGTAAAGAATATCACAGACAACTCAGTATATCCTTGCAGAATGATCATTGGAGCAGGTTTTGAATGTTCACAACGTAATGCTAAAGTTGAAGGGTTGTTTATGTCCTTGATTTGTTTATTACACCCCGTCTACATGCTTTCAAAGACCATTCTGTACAGTGCAAAGATGTGTGATGATTATATGTAAATTATAAATTTCAAAACATATTTAAAGAGAAAAAGAATTCTTCATATATTTGGGGAAACAATCCTTTATCAGATATGTCTTCTGCTAATATTTTCTCCCTGTTCGTAGTTTGTGTGTCTCATTCTCCTGGTAGTGTCTTCCATAGAGCAGATGTTTTAATTTTACTAAGGTCAGACATCAATTCTTTCTTTCATGGATTGTGTTTTTGGTGTCGTGTTTAAAAAGTCATTATCAAACCCAAGATCGTCATATTTTTTCTTATATTCTCAATGTTTTATACTCTTGCATTGTACATTATGCCATTGATCTATTTTGAGTTAGTTTTTATAAAGGGTGTAAAGTTTGAGTAATGTAATAGACATTTCAAACGTAAAGTAGGATCCTTATTTTCTGCTTCTTAAGCATGGTTTATTCCTCTAGTTGTGCTATTATAGAAAATGACAGCCCTGTATTCATCTGACCAGGAGCAATAGCTTCCTAACTTGTCTCCTATTTCCAATAATCTTCCTTCTTCATTCATTTCTCACTCAAGGATATTTCTCCCCTAGGTAAAACCAGTCAATAAGTGGCTTTCTATTGAATTTACCAAAAAAATGGATATTTCTTTTTTCCCTTTGTTTAATTTTCACTGAATCACTGTATAGCTTTACAGTGTACAACATTGCTTTTTCCAACATTAATACAGAGCATATCAGTCAAGACAAAGACATTACCATATACATTATCATCAGCAAATATCTTTTAATTTTTGAATCAGTTAAAGTTTTTCCCCGTTCCCCTCTCTCCCTCTATTTCCCATCCCTGTATTACCCCTATCTTTACTATCTCTAATGTACAGTTGTCCTCTCTACTATAATGCTTTCCAAACTTTCAGTGTCTGCTATGTAGCGCAGACATTCGCTATGTATTGAGACTTTGTATGTCTATTTTTCATACTCTGATTTGCTTCGCTTAGCATTAAAACTTCTACATTCATCCATTTTGTATCAAATATCAGGGTCTTATTGTTTTTATGGCTGAGTAGTATTTCATACAGTACATATGTCACATTTTTTTCAATCTACTTGTCTATTTTTGGATGTTTGGGTTGATTCCATGTCCTAGCAATTGCAAATAATGCTGCAATAAACATGGATGTGGTGTTTTTCTGACTGAGGGTTTTTCTCTCCTTTGGGTAAATACTGGGTTGTACAGTAGTTTTATTTGTAAGTTTCTGAGAAATCTCCAGATCATTCTCCACAGTGGTTGTACTAACTTGCATCCCCACCATGAGTGTAGGAGAATTCCCTTTTCACCACAACATTGCCAGTATTTATCATTATTATTTTTTTTTGAATTTTAGCCATTTTGACCCCATTTTGGGGTTTAGTGATATTATGGTTTTGATTTACAGTTCCCTTAAGGTAAGAGAAATCAAGCAAGTTTTCATATGCTTTTTGGCCAATAGTATGTCATCTTCAGAGAATTGTCTGTTCAGCTCATTTTCCCATATTTTAATTGGATTAATTTTTTTTCTTTTTCTTTTTTTTTTTTTTTACACACACACACACACACACACACACTTTTTTTTTTTTTTGAGTAAGCTGCTTGAGTTCCCTGTATATTCTGGTTATCAGTCCCTTATTTGAGTTATAGTTTGCAAATATATTTTCCTACTCTGAGGGTTGTCTTCTCACTCTAATTACTGTTTCTTTTGCTGTGCAGAAGTTTCTGAGCCAAATATAATCCCATTTGTCTATTTTTGGAAGTATTGCCTCTTTTGGGGGTCTTTAAGAAGTCTCTGCCTACTCCAGGTTCTCCAAGAGTTTTTCCTTTGTTTTCCACTAGTATTGTTATAGTTTAAGGTTTTATGCTCAGATCCTCAATCCATTTTGACTTAATTTTTGTTAGTGGTGAGAGATAAGGGTCCAGTTTCATTCTTCTGCAGGTGGATATCCAGTTCTCCCAGCACCATTTGCTGAAGAGATTTTCTTTTTCCTACTGGATTGTCTTGTGCCCTTTGTCAAGTATCGGTTGACTGTATGTTTGGGGTTTATTTGGGGGTTCTCAATTCTGTACCATCAGTCTACATCTCTGTTTTTGTGCCAATACCACGTTGTTTTAATTATCACAGTTTTGTAATATGTTTTGAGATCAGGAAGTGAGTTGCCTCCAACTTTGTTCCTACTGCATAGTATTGCTTTGGTAATATGAGGCCTTTTATGATTCCAGACAAATTTTATATATTTTTTTGCTATTCTGTGAGGATTATCTCTGGTAGTTTGATTAGAATTGCATTGAATTTGTAGATCAATTTGGGTAAGATTGATATCTTGATTATATTAATTCTTCTAATCCAGGAACATGGGATGTATTTTTTTTTTTGGAGAGATTTTCGCTATAGGGCACATGCGTTCGCCAGACAGACAGAGACAGACAGAGAGACAGAAAGCGAGAAATCATCCCCCAGGGGGGATGGTCACGCCGCAATCCCTTCTCCTCCATTCTCCTCTCTGGATCTTGGGCATGCACGCACACGTGACCGGCATGAGTTTTAAGCCACCGGGTCTGGGACACAAATCGCGGTCGACTACGTGGGAGTCCAGCAACATAGCCATTATGCTAACTGTTGGTTCCCTTCCACTTTTTTTGTATAATTTTTAATTTCTTTTTCAAGTGTTTAATAGTTTTTCTTGTAGTGATTTTTTATGTCATTGCTAAGGTTTATTCCTAGGTATCTTATTGGTTTTGTGGCTATTGTAAATGGGATTGCTTTCTTCAACTACATCTCAGTTTGTCCATTGTTGGTGTACAGAAATGCTATGGATTTTTTTTTTTTTGGAGAGATTTTCACTGTAGGGCGCGTGTGCTCGCCAGACAGACAGAGAGAGACATAGAGACAGAAAGCGAGAAATCACCCCCCAGGGGGGATGGTCACGCCGCAATCCCTTCTCCTCCATTCTCCTCTCGGGATCTTGGGCACGCACGCATACGCGCCCAGCGTGTTTTAAGCCACCGGGTCCGGGACACGAACCGCGGTCGACTACGTGGGAGTCCAGCGACATAGCCATTACGCTAACTGTTGGTTCCCAGAAATGCTATGGATTTTTGTATGTTGATTTTTGTATCCTGCCACTTTACTATATTCATTTATGACTTGCAGGAGCTTTTTGGGGGTTCTTTTGGATTTTCTATGCATAGCACCATATCATCTGCAAATAGAGGTAATTTTACTTCTTTTTCAATTTGGATATGCATGCCCAAAGTCCTGATGGAATGAAGAAATGGAGAAAGAAGAACTGGAGAAATGGAGAAAAAAGACCATGCCCCATTGTGGAGCACTTTGTTTCGTTCTCTGGCATGCATACATGCATACATACCCTCTGACAATTGAAAAAAAGAACGTTAACAATGATGATAAATGAGAAAAGTTCCAATATCTTCAGGAGATCTGAATAATACTTCCCAGCTAGAGATTTTTTTCTATTCATTTTTTTGTTTAGTGTCTTTAAATTAGACTATAGTAATGGCTAAGATTTTCCATAATTCTAATATAATTATTTTAAGTTAGGCTCTTCTGTGTAACTGTGCAAGTATTTTAATAAAATTTAAAAAAATATTTCTAGGATCCTCAATTTATACATAAGACAGATATAAATAAATAATCCTGGGACCAGCAGATGGTGTAATGGTTAAGTTATTGGACTCTCACATAGTCAACTGTGTTTTGAGTCCCAGACATGAGTACTTAAAACTCATGCAGAGTGCATGTGTGTGTTTGCCCAAAATCCCAAGAGGAGAATGGAGAAAAGGTTGTGGTGTGGCCACACCCCTAGGGGATGTTTCCTTGCTTTCTGTCTTTCTGTCTCTCTCTGTCTCTTTGGTGAACACACGTGCCTTCTGCCAAAAATCTCTCTTAGGAAAAAAAAAGATAATCCAGGGACTGGCAGGTAGTGTGATGGTTAGGGCTCTAAACGCCCACTTAGACAACTGTGGTTTGAGTCCCACATCTGGCAACTTACTTTCTCACTTTCTTTTCTCTCTCTCTAGTCAAATTAAATAATAATAATAACAAATGGAATGAAATACACATATATAATTCTTTAAAAATAAATAATCTGGAGAAATAATTAGATGGTTAAATTAGAAAATATCAACTAAGGCAAATTAATGTTGCATGTACTGTAAAATATGAGTTTTTTTTCCTCCTGAAAATTTTTTTTTTATTAAATTACATTTATTCCCTGAGCATCATCACAACATACTAAATGTGGTTTCCCATCTAGGATAAACTGCATAGTGGCTTAATCATGCATGTTATCATCAATAATAACTACTTTCAATAGCAAGATCAGCCGATGGTTTCAAGAAAAGCAGTTTTGAACTGGTAAGGATATTTCTTTGAAACTTAAAGCCTAGAAACAGGTTAGTATTCTGTTCAAATAGTCGGAACATGAATCTATTGATAGCTGAAGACAGGACAAAAGTCCTTAAAACCAGACAACAAAGCTTAGAAGAAAAGCAGCAATATTTTAGTCAAGTCGTAGAATACTGTTTCATCAGTTCAGTCTCATGTACTTAATCTTTCTTCTGTATCTGTTGAGGTTCGATGTTCCAGATTGAAATCTGGGATGTAATACTCAACTCCAGCTTTTGGCCCTACAATTAAGTTGCCCATTTTCTTAGTTTCTGAACTCTTATTTCTGTGTGTCTGCATTTAATTTTACTGACATAGCACTCCCTTAAGAACTTCTTGGAGATCCGGTCTGGTGCTGGTAAATTCTTTCAGGTTTTGTTTATCTGGGAATGTTCGTGTCTTTTCTTCCCAAATGAACGATAATCTTGCTGGGTACAGAATTCTCGGTTGAAATTGCTTTTCCCTTAATACTTTGAATATATTTTCCCATTCTTTCCTTGCTTGCATTGTTTCCAATGAGAGGTCCGATGTTAGCTTTATGTTATATCCTTTGAAAGTAACTTTATGTTTTTCTCTTGCCAATTTTAGTATCTTGTCTCTGTCTGTGGTTTTGGTCCCTCTGGCTATGATGGGCCTTGAGGAAGATATTCCTGGGCTGATTCTTTGTGGAGGCCTTTGCATTTCTTGGGTCTGGATATTTCAGTGCCTCTCTAAGTTTATAAAGTTTTCTTCCAAACCAGGTTTTCATGGAATAGATTATCAATGCCCTTATGAGTCTCTTCACTTTCTGGGATGCCTATTATCTGGATGTTTGGACGTTTAATTGTATCTAGTATTTCTCGTATATTATTCTCAAATTTTTGGGCCATTTTCTCAGTCTTCGCGGTGGATTTTTCTAGGCCAACCATTTTCTCTTCTACATTAGAAATTCTATTTTCTGTATGATCTAGTCTGCTTTTAATACTTTCAAGGGAGATTTTGACTTCCTGTATTATAGCCTTCATCTCTGACAGTTCCATCAGATTCTTTTGTAAAGTGTGAAATTCCTCTTTTAGATCTTGCATGTATTTCCTAACCTTTTGGAACTCTTCAACTCCTTTCTCCTTCCTCTTCAGCAGTTCATTGTCTCTCTTCTCTTCCATCTCTGTTAGCTTTGCCATTATGAATGTTCTGAATTCTTTATCAGACATTTCCATGATTTCCATTGAACTGTGTGTGGATGAAGAGGAGTTATCCTTTTCCCTTGGAGGAGAGGTATTTTCCTGCTTCCCCATATTTCTTGTGGTCCTGCAGCGATTTCTAGTCATCTGGTGGATGGTCGGTTTCTTCCCAAACTTGTAAGTTCAATCTGAGGGTTGAAGAGCGTGCAGAAAAGGAAATAGAAAGAGAGAAACAAAAGCAACAACAGCAAAATAATAATAAAAAAAGGCAGACAAGAAATAGAGAAAAAGATGAGAAAGTCTAAGAGAAAACTTTGAAATAAAACTAAAAAAATTAATATTCAAAAAATTTCCATAGAACCCCAAAATTAGAAAACCGCATGGCGCACAAGCGCCGTGTGAAATGGCTAGATCGCAGGAGCCACGCAGATGTCTCTT
>NW_006203719.1:275158-288534 GCF_000334495.1 Tupaia belangeri chinensis | reverse complement strand
TTTCACTGTAGGGCGCATGCGCTCGCCAGACAGACAGAGAGAGACATAGAGACAGAAAGCGAGAAATCACCCCCCAGGGGGGATGGTCACGCCGCAATCCCTTCTCCTCTATTCTCCTCTCGGGATCTTGGGCACGCACGCACACGCGCCTGGCGTGAGTTTTAAGCCACCGGGTCCAGGACGTGAACCGCGGTCGACTACATGGGAGTCCAGCGACATAGCCATTACGCTAACTGCTGGTTCCCAAGATGTCTCTTCAAGAAGGCCTGTTCCCTTCCCTTCTGCCTCTCCTGGGTTGGGGGGGAAGGGAATTATTAACAAGATAAAGGGATAGGAGGGGGCCAGAAAGCCCAGAAAAATGCCTCACCTTAAAAAATTCTAAAAAGCAAAAATTAAAAAAAAGAGAGAAGACAGAGACAGAGGTAGAGAGAGACAAAGAGAGATACAGAGACAGGAGGCCTGAAAGGGGTCTTCCTACCACGTGAGTTTTGTATGCTGGAGGCTGAATTATCAGTGGAAAATCTTCATTTCTCTGTTTTCCCCAAAATGGCTAGATCGCAGGAGCCATGAAGGTGTCTCTAAAATATGAGATTTTGAAACCTAATACACACTTTAAAATATGTCAGAGAGCTATTTAGTGAAGTGTGAGAATATATAATTTTATGTTTTTGTTTTATATCTGCTATTTCTCATGAATTTGTAAACTAAATTTTATTTATACAGGAATGAAATTGTTTACTTCATTTTGTGTTTTACTTTTATAAATTAAATCAACATATCTTTAAGAAACTACTATGCATCTGCATGTTCCTGCTATTTCATATTTATCCCATCAGTGAGTTTTCAATTCTGATATCCACTGAAACGTTTTCTTTTTCTTTAAGGTCCAACAAGGGATATTTAAGAAAATGGTTGGCTCAAAAGAGTCAAGGTATTTTTAATATTTCATTCTCTAAAGGAGTCATTATTCAAAGCAAAATTTCCTTCCCCCTTTTTCAAGTCATATTCCATGTGAAGTCTGTATATTCAAATCTACCAATTATAAAAAATGTAACTACTGAAGTGCAATAAAGATATTTCCAGGTTCATCCAAATATTCTCATTAGAATTGTTTCTCCAATTACAGATGGGACTCTGGGAAAGACCATCCTTGGAATTTGGCTGTCCTTTCCGAGACATGCAGAGTTTCAGACTCCATAAATTTGAATTTTGTGTCTGAAAGCAGAGGGGGTATTTAAATGTAAAAACAAAAAAAAAGAAGAATGGTCCAATCCCATAGACATTAGAAAAGGATATTAAATATTCCAGGGAAAATGATCAATAATGAGGCAGTTAAATGCACTGAAAGAAACCCTGCCTCTGAAGCCTTAGGGAAGAAATTGAAACCACATCTGAATCCACAGCAAGAAACGTTAGCTGGGAAAAGCACCTGGCCCCTACAGTGCTATAGCTGAGCTCATAAAAGCGGCGGGCAATTATGTAGCTAGTACCCTGTAAAATTTGTCAGTGCACATGGAAAAACAGAGGAATAGCCAGAAGCCTGGTACAAATCAAACAACATAAAGATTGCTAAATAAGGGAGAACTCAGAGCAAGAAGGAAACACAGATCAGGCCCGGGAAAGCTTCCTTATTTCCCATCAATCTAGCCACATGCTTCGAATGCTTCAATAAACTATTTTAAGCACAAGATGTCCCAGGAGGTGAGAGAAGTAGGGAGACATTTACAGAAAAGAAAGCCAGACTGTGTATCTAGTTAACCACAGGAGTGGAGGTGGAGTCACTGCAGCGTCTTGGTTATCCTTATGTGATTGGAGTTGAAGCCATCCCTGCAGAGCAGTTTTACAATTAAGACATGGTGCCGGAACTACACTATTTAGCCCACCACCCTCCCTTCCTTCACAATGGAGTCAGCACAGAAGTGGTGGGTATTAAGATGTACAGAGCAGGGACCAGCAGTTGGCATTGTGGCTAAGGCACTGCACTCCACCATAGCTGACTGCAGTTTAAGTCCTGGACTCGGTTGCTTAAAAACATCTCTTCAGGTGCATGTGCATGGGTGCCCCAAATCCTGAGAGGAGAATGGATAAGAGATTTCAGTGTGTGACCATGATTTCTCACTTTCCCTCTCACTGTCTCTGTCTCTTTCCAAAGAACACATGTGCCTATGGCAAAAACAAAACAAAAATAAAGAGTATATTAAGACTGAGTTTGTGTGGATTATACTGATCTTCACTAGTATATGGGAACTCCTCCCTGTGTTATTATTAGAAACATGAGGAAAGTGGGGCAGTGAAAATCAGTCCTTCTCTTCCTTTGGGACCCTGAAGGAAACAAATACTTTTAACTGATTCAACACACATTTGTTTTTTTATCAACTTACTTTAGAGAAAGCACAGTGATAAGAACTGGGATATAAAGTAGACTGCCTCATTTGCTTTTGTTCTTTATCATGACAAAAAGAGGATGAGAGAGGCTGATCAGACAACTCCAGCTTGGAATGTCTGGAGTCTTGATGTGCTACGTGTGGTTTAGAACTCAGCAGCAATTGCATCACCTGGAAGCTTACTGGAAATGCAGAATTCAGGGCCACACAGCTACTGAATCAGAAACTGCATTGTAGCATTGAAGTCTGAGAGGAGGTGGTCTGAGGCTCATGTGAGGCCTGCCTTGGTTGATTAGGGACATTTGCTGTAAAGGAGGAAGAAATTTTTTTTTTTTTGGAGAGGTTTTCACTATAGGGCACGGTGTGTGCACTTGCCAGACAGAGAGAGACATAGAGGCAGAAAGCGAGAAATCACCCCCCGGGGGGATGGT
This sequence comes from Tupaia belangeri chinensis, assembly GCF_000334495.1. Lineage (NCBI taxonomy): Eukaryota > Metazoa > Chordata > Mammalia > Scandentia > Tupaiidae > Tupaia > Tupaia belangeri. The sequence goes on along the minus strand of NW_006203719.1, from coordinate 285,719 downwards.
CACGCCGGAATCCCTTCTTCTTCATTCTCATCTTGGGATCTTGGGCACGCACGCACACATGCCAGGCATGAGTTTTAAGCCACCGGGTCCGGGACGCGAACCGCAGTCGACTATGTGGGAGTCCAGCGACATAGCCATTACGCTAACTGCTGGTTCCCAAGGAGGAAGAAATTTTGTAACAGACTTTCTTGGTGAAGTGCAATTAGACACACAAAATATATTGGAAATATATTGGTTTGTTTTTTCTCTCTGGAAAACCTTAATCTGACTCAGGTGATCCTGCTTCAGAAGCTGCCGTTGAGATTGGAGCAGAGGCGGGCATCTGATCCAGGCTGCAATCCATGAAGAAGATCACTCAGCAGTGCCAGTGGAGATCTGCTGGGAATTACGTCTGATAACCCAGATGACTGGTAAACAGTTGTACCTGCAAAGAGAGGAGCTGTAGAAAGGGCGTCCGTGAGTCCTGTCCCGGTCTCTGCAAGGCCACTTTCTCTGGCTTCTTTCTGAGAAGCCTAGTTCTTCCGTTTCCTGCCTCCCTCTGAGGCCTACCTGCCTTGTCTATACCTAAACATGTAATAATACCCAGACTTCTGCGTGGTCTTCTGGCTTCTGCTTTTGCTTCCAGACAGCAGACAGAATGACTCTTAAAATTCTAATCAGATTGCATTATTTACCTAATAAAAGCTTCCAATGACTTTCTATTTTACATGGAATTAAAAAGGGGAGAAAAGTCAGGCCCTGTAACCTAGTGATTAAGGGTGTCAGATTCCACATGTCTGATTGTAGATTGAATTCAAGCAGGCCAGGTGCATGTGAGTGCCTACCGCAAATCCTGACAGGACTGAGAAATGGAGGAGAAGGGATAACCGAATATTTTTCCCTTCTCTCTGTCTCTCTCTGGAAAGCTCATTTGCCGTCTGGTAATTAAAAAGAATGAAAAATAATAATAAAGAGAGGAGAAAAATATTTCCTTCATCTCCACATAATCTTCCTTTTGTTGACGTCTCTCCTTGCTGTTCTAAACTTAGTCACTTCACATTTGCTGTCTCCTTTGCCTGACTCTGAAACTGTCTTCCACCAGAAATTCTTACCCATCCGTTCTCCTTCTTCTCCTTTAGGTTTTCCCTCTGGTATTACCACCCTCTTTCACTGACCTACTGAAAACTGAAATTCCCACTCTTCTCGGAAACTCAACACTCTTTATCCTGCTGTCTGACACTCTGTGGCGCTTGCTTTTTCCCCCATTTGACCCTGTGTATTTTATAGGTCATGATGTATTTTTCTGTGCAAAAATGTGTCATTACTTTCCCGATGACCCAATAATGATTTATTTTTAGATCATTGGTTTCCCGAGCTGGAATGTAAACTCTGTAAGGGGAAGGAGTTTTTGTCTGCCTGGTTAACTATTAAATCCTACCACCTAGAACAAAGCCCGGCATTCATAGAGTAGATGCTGAGTAAGTGTTGGTCCAGTGAATGAAGAGATGAATAAATGAATGAAATGAAAGTGATCATTCAAGATAAATGAATGGTGGTGGAATGATTCATGAGTCACGTTGATTTTTATTTTTTAGTGTTTTGACTGTTTTAAATGTTTTTAGTCATATTGATTTTTTAAAAATGTGAATGAGATCTGTGCACCCTCTGGTGACTTGCCCTTGTACTTAAGGTAAAATATCCAATTTTTTTTTTTTTTTATGAGAATACAAAGTATTTGTTACTGTCTTTTATTTATTTATTTATTTTTTATTATTATTTTTTCTCTTTAAATATTTATTGTAATTTGTGATTTACATTTAAACATTACACATCTTTGCAGGGTGGAGAATGGTCTTTGAAAGTGTGTATATGGTGTGTAATAAACAGATTGGGGAAAAGACATATTCTCTACCTTTGAGATTTAACATTATGTTGTGAACATTCAAAACTCTTGCCAGTGGTTATTCTGCAAGTATGTACTGAATTGTCTATGACATTATTTACTGTGAGATATAATTCTTTTTTTTTCTGTGAGATATAATTCTAAAAAAAATATATTGATTCAAAGTCAGGCAACAAACAATTTCATAAATTAACGAAGGTAATCTTAGCATAGCCAATGTTAAGAAATTGTAAGAAAAAAGAATTTGTAATTTCCATATAGAGGAGTGTGGATGATAAGAGCTTATAATCTGAAAATAATGTGTGAGTATCAATCATTGGTCCATGAGAAGTTTTTGCCATAGGGTGCATGCACTTGCTGAAGAGACAGAAAGACAGAGAGCAAGAAATCACCTCCCCCAGGGAGGATGGCCATGCCGCAACTCCTTCTTCCTCATTCTCCTCTTGGTATTTTGGGCACTTATGTCCACATGCTCGGCACGAGTTTTAAATTGCCGGGTCCAGTACTCGAACTGTAGCTGCTTATGTAGGAGTTCAGTGACATAACTGGTATGCCATCTGCTGGTTTCTCAAGAGAAAATTTTGAGTTATGTACATTTTTTTTGGTCAACTTTCTCAACTTATGTTTCCATTAAGTGTCACTAAATGACTCAAGCACTCAAAAATCTTAATTTTTAGCTTTCCAAAACTTTCATTTATCATTTATTAGCTGATAAATGAGTACAATGGCTTTAAGATTATGTTTAGGATCACCCTTAGGTTCCATTAAAATAACTAGAAACTTGGTGGACATTGCTCTGAGGTTCTCACTTCCTGTGTAATCACAGATAAAGAGATGTGATCAGTTCCAGTTACTAGACCAGGTGGAGATGTATTCCTGGGTTGGGGGGCATTCCCCTGACTCACTGCTGCTTGGGTTGTTTGAAAGTCTCACAAGCTGCCGTGTGGTTATGCAGCTGTACCCAGTAGTTACTACTTAGACTCATGTCTTTCAGCAATATTCTTTTAATCGGTAATCTCAAGCTCAGCAAAATGGAGCTCATTCAAATAATAAATAAATTTCAGAAGCCTGGGAGAGACTGTAATTTGCTACAGGAAAAGGGGGCAGTAGGGTCTGTGAATACTGATGTTTATGTATCCAAAGCAATTGGAACAGAATTCTGACAGGTTTAGCTAAAAGGGGTTTTATTGAACTTTGCTCATGGTAGGTGTCCAATAACATTCACTGAACAAATGGGCATATGCATTCTGATGGTGTCTTCTGGTCCAGCAAACAGAAGTGAGCAGGCTGTGAACACCATGAAGACAGAGACCAATGCTTAAACGTGTCTTATTTAACTTGGTATCACCTATACTGGGCATAGTGCCTGACATATACTTGGTGTTCAGTGAATGTCTCATAAATGATCAGCTCAGTGAGCAGATAAAAGCAGTGAAACTTTCCTAATAGGCGGTATTTATTTGAGGAAAAATTGAGGGGCAGGTAAGATTACGCTCTGGCTCCAATCACATTATCGAAAAAGGGAGGAAAATGAACGCCAAACAGTTCTGTCTGCGTTTGGTAAATTCAGAATCTGTTTGGGAAGTTAGAAAGTATACACTGGAACACGTAGACAATAAGATGCAACGCAACATTTGAGGACAACCAGAGTGCATGCTTATCATAAATTAAGAAAAGAATTAATTATAATGTGAGCTACCTTACATTCATACCGAACAATTGGAGCAATCTCTATTTCTGAGTGTTTTAAGCAAATCCCAAAGAGTTTTCAGAAATAACTTACTAAAACTTACAAGTATACAGAATTACAATTTTTGCAATGCAAGAATTATGTTAATTGGGGCCTACAGATCGTGTAGTGGTTAAGTCACTGGACTCCCACAACCTGACCATGATTTAAGTCCTGAACCTGGCGGTTTGCAAATCACACAGGGAGTGTATGTATGTGTTCTGAAAATCCCAGGAGAAGAATGGAGAAGAAGGCTTTCAGCATGGCCATCCCTCCTCGGGGGATGATTTCTCACTTTTCTTCTCTCTCTCTCTCTGGCAAGTGTGCTTGCCCTAAGGCAAAAAGCTAAAGAAAAAGAAAAAAAGAATTACATCAATCAAATCAACCCATTAGTCAGTAAATTAACTGAAAAAGGTCTGGTTTTCTTAATCTCCTACTCTGTGTATTTCTGGAAACAAATAGCAAGTCAAGTTGCTGTGGCTAATTATCCACTCTTTACAAATGCAGATTTCTTGTCTAGTGGAGACCTGGTCAGCTTGTCCCATTAAAGCTGGCATCTGTGATACTTTTGGCCTCACAATCCCTCCAATGACATTGGGGACTCTTGGGCTGTCCTTGTAGTATCAACCATAGGAGTGAGATGTTCTGTTGAAGAATCCACCATGTATGTGGGTCTAGTCATCCAGGAACATTGTCTTTGGGAGATTCTCATTGGTTGAGCTTTGTCACAGTGTGGTGAGAGGTGTGTGTAATGGAGGTTTGGAGACATTTTAGGAAAAAAAAAATAGTTCTTTCAAGTTCCTTTGACTCACATCTGGTATGAGCTGTGAGTCGAAGGACGCCAAAACAAGTTAGTCTCAAAGTATAATTTAATTCATGATAACATATATACTTGGTCATTTCCAATCTACTTAGTTAGGAAGACACCCAGAGGAAAATCTGTGAAGGTATCTGTGGTTTAAGAATATCTTTTATGGCCATGGCAGTGGCATGGTGGCTAAGCTGCTGGATTCTACATGGTTGATGATGTAGTTCTAGGCCTGGATCCTGTGGCTTGGAAAACATGCCAGGCGTATGTGCATATGTGCCTGAAATCCTGAGAGAAGAATGAAGAAGAGATTGCAACATGGCCATCTCCTCTGGGGGGTGCTTTCATTCTCATTTTCTCTTTATCTCTTTCTCTCTCTGGTGAACACAGGCATCTTATAACAAAACTAAAAACATAAAATAAAAATAAAAACAATGCTTTTATTTTTATTATATTGTATAATAGACTAATTATGGTCATGACAATAACTCATAAATAATAGAAAGCCATTAGAAAAAAATAAATCTCCAATTCTCTCAGGGAGTTTACGTTTAGCATATCTTTTTCTTTCCATCAGTTTTAAAAATTTTCTTTTTTGAGATACAGGCACCCCAACACAGTCTTTTATGCCATGATCCAACCCCAACTGAATCAGCAGCATGGGCGTGTGCATACCTGGTGTGCTCAGGGAGGCCCTGGGATGTAAACCTAGAACGTTTCTATCTGGATCCAGTTATCTTGCCACTGGGCCACACCTGGCCCCAAATATTTGCTTTCCAGGAGATTCCACGAGCACATGGTAGGATCCAAAACTTATTAAGAAATTTGGCTCTGATTTATGTATACCATTTTTATTATACTCTGCTTTTTTCTACTTTACATCTTGATATTGTTATAACTGACACTTTTTCCAAAAGTATAATTTTTATTAACTACATTATTTAATTATTTGGTTATACACACACACATGCGCGCACACACACACACACACACACACAATTTAATTCATAATAGCAAGTGCAAGAGTCATGTCTCAATCCCCCTTCCTCTAGTTTTCTAGCCCACTAGGATCCGGGGCATGTTCCTGGTGAGTTTTTGGGCTGACTGGGCTGAGGATTTGAACCATGGTTAGCTTTCAGCTTGAAAGTCTAGTATGGTACCAGTTGTACCACAGAGGCTGAACCTGCCTATATCTTTAATCCACTTTCCAATCATTGAATATTTCCCAAGCTTCTGATTTATCACTGTCATAATCATGTGGTTAACATCATGGTTCATAAACATTAGTCAAACTTTCTGATTGTCTTTGGATTACTGAGTTGTCTTCTAGGTTAAGTTACATTTAATTAGCAGTCCAGGGGTCGGCCCCATAGCACAATGGCTAAGAGTCATACATTGGGAACTGGATCTTACATGGCTCAGTGCAGTTCAAACCTTGGCCCCTGTGTGCATGCCCGAAATCCTGGCAGGATGGGGAAATAGAGAAAAAGGATTTTAGTGTAACCGTGCCCCATTGGGTAGTGCTTTCTCTCTCTCATTCTCTTTGGCAAGCCCATGTGACCTGTGGCAATAAAAATAAAGGTAAATAAATAAACTAGCACTTCAGGGAGATAGTAAGAGAGTACTCTGAACACCACTGAGTATCCTGAGTTAGAAATATTTGATTTGTTAGTAGATTCAGATCATCATTTTGTTCCCTGATTTGTGCTTTTAAGATTCCTGTGGGGTCGTACTTTGTTTTTGCTTATTATTCTTTTGAATTTTCTGCTTTTCTGTGAGTTATTTGTCCTTTGTCTACTATAATAATATTTTCCCTATGAAGAAAATTGAGTTTTTTGAAGAGTTATTTAGTTTTACTTATCATTATTATTATTTTTAATTAAAAATTTTTTATTGATCTGTTGCCATTTTTTAAGCCACCAGGTTCAGGACTTGCACCATACAGCACATATGCTCATCAGAGAGAGACAGAGAGAAAGAGAAAGAGGAGAGAGAAAGTTGAAAAGTAAGCCACCAGATTCAGGACTTAAACCATGGTTGGCTTTGTGGGACTCTAGCACCTTAATCACCATGCCACTTGCTGGCCTCCAGAATTGAGTTTTTAATGCTTTAAGTCTTTTTTGTATTTTGGAAAATATTTTCTCTAATTTTTTTCTTAGGATTTTGTTTGAGTTTTTGATATATAGAGGTCTAAAATATGCAGGCAGTGAAATACGTCATTTTCTTGCTGTAAATTTGTATTATTTTATGCCTTTTCTGCTTTGTTTACTAATTTGCAATCTTATTCAGGCTAATGTTATCGCCATGACTGTAAATTTATAAAACATTTCATTTTCTGGAGCTAGTTTTGTAACATTAATCTTTTTGAAAGTTTTCTTAAATATACTCAACTGTCCTTTCTTCAGAAAAAATTTCCTTAAAAATTTTCTAAGCTCACTTGGTCATAAGTCATTTATTTCATTTTGTTCCCAGCCGATTATAGTTTATATAAAGGCTTAAACTCCTTAAGTTCTAAGAAACCTGATACAAGTTGACCATGAGATTTTTGATTATGAGATGTAACAAGTCTCCTTCTAAAATTCACCACTATCATTAAATATCAGGTGAAGGCAGCCTACTTGAATATTCAATGCATGTATGAGGTCTATGGCTGTTCCTATATTTGTCATAGTCTGTATGGCCTCCTAATGTTTCAATCTTCCCACCATAATGCTTTTTTAAAACCCATTTTGCAATAATTCAAGTGCAATGACTTTCTATACTTATATACATAATGATGATAAAAGACATATTGCCGACGTCTTTTTCCATATGGGCTGGCAATTTAAGTTTTAGTTGCAGTTTTATAACTTGCAGCTTACCACTAAAATGTCAGAACCCGTGAGAATAAAACAACTTCTATTTTAGGTTTTAGATTCATTTGCTCTGATCTCTCAACCAGAAAAACGAACTCTAAAGGCTTCTTTATTCTGAATGAACTTAACTTTCAGTTCACCACTACCTTTTCAATCTATTAAGGCTAAGAGTGTTCCAGTATCTCTTGTCTTTGTTCACTTACTGACATTTATTGGACATGTACCATGAGGGGCAGGCTGTCACCACAGTTAACACTGACCTTTACAGCAATGGAAACCAGTGTAAGAGAAACCACATTAAAAAAACCAAAAATCACATTGCAAGAAGCTCATACGCTTAAGCTAAGCAAAGTCTCTCCTAATTTTTAAATTGATTCAAGAAATTTGAGTAAAAACAGTATAGATTAACTTGTTCTGAGAAAAATTAATAAATTTGTTTCAGTGCCAGCTCTTAAAGTAGAGACACATTTTATTGGGTAGTTTTGAAATGGCTGAAAAATCTCACTGGGGAAACTTAACATTCAAGTGTTTCACACAGATATACTTACTTATTTCAAAGACGGCCACAGCTTTCTCTGACATCTTCTTGGCCCAATAAAGATTTTGATACCTTATTTTTATTTATTCATAATTTTAACAGGCAACTCAATATTCCATGGAGTTCTTTCAGCAGGGTACATCGTATTGGAAATTGATTCAACTTTATGATTACTGGTCTGAGTAAAGAGGATTACTTGCCTAAATATTAACTGTCTATAGCAATTTGCTATAATTAATTCATTAGGAGGGGAAATATGGCCCTCAAACGGTCATTAAAGCATCATGTTTACTTGCAGCAATATTTTCAACTCCATGACATTTAGTCATTCTTTGTTGATTGGTTAGGTGTCTGGACTCTGCTTCAGATAGAGTAGATGTGGAACGAGATTTAACCTAGTGAGATACTTTATCAGGACTTGTCTGAATCTGGGAGATCCAGTTTCACTGTGTTAGTCCTGACAAACTTCTACCCTTAGTTATTATCAGAATTGATACTCTGGGTTGACTGGCTCTAGGTTGGCTTGTAAGACTCAAGGATATTGAAGAAACCCTTCCTTTTTACTGCAGGCACATAAAGCCTCCTGTCTTTAACTGCGGGTGATTTGCCCAAACTAGAATCATCCGTGGTAATTTAGATTTCATGGTGTGAATTCTTATACCCAAGATTAGGTCAGAACTGGGCTGGGAAATAAGAAAAGCATTGAGGTGCTAGGATTTGTCAAATTTCAACCATGAAGCAGCTACCTATATGGGTGAAGGGTTAATTATTTGTAAAGGAAATAAAATCTTTCATTGTGTCAATTTTGTTCATGGAATAGATGTGAAAAATTATTTAAAATGTGCAATCTGTTTCTCGAAGTTCAGAAAAACACGTTACTGTGATTTATTCATTCTCACTGACATAACTGATCCAATGAACTTAAGTCTTGCTGATTTTCTATTTGATATAAATGGAACAAGTAGAGGTACTGATGTCTATGTGTCTTCCTGACTAAAGGAGGAAGGGGAGGTCACACTCTCCTCTCCTATTAATTACCGAATCATTCATCGAGATGCTTAGAATCTTTGATGCATTTAGAATGCATTCATTGCATTCACTGCCTCAAAATAGTGTCAGTTTTCACTTAACTTTGAAATTCATTCTTTTTTTTTTTTTTTTTTAGAGTTTTTTTGCTATAGGGCGCGTGTGCTCACCAGAAAGAGAGAGAGAAAGCAAGACATCACCCCCCGGGGTGATGGCCACACCGCAATTCCTTCTCCTCCATTCTCCTCCTCGGATCTTGGGCACGCATGCACGTGAGCCAGGTGTGAGTTTAAGCCACCAGATCCGGGACTCGAACTGTGGCCAACTACATGGGAGTCCAGTGACATAGCCATTATGCTAACTGCTGGTCCCTGGAATTCATTCTTCAGAGAGTCTTCCAGTCTCTTTAGAAGTCTTCCTTAACTCGCACTACCCAACAAAAGAAGGAATAGAAAAAAGGTCATCTTCTGATGTTTTCTCTTTTGTGTGAATCATCATAGATGTCTTTTTTCTGGTCAGAAGTACATAATTTCCACTTCTCTCCATCTGACTACTACTTTATTTTTCACAGAAATCTCCTTCTTCATCATATACAATTGTCTTAGCAATAAATTTCTGATTCTGTGTTGTCCGATACATAATCATTAACTCCATGGGGCTACTGAGCAATCAAAAAGTAGCTAGCAGTGAAAAGTTCTGTAAGTGTAAAATTACATCTCTGAAGACTTTAGTATGAACAGAAGAATGTAAGTCTTCTTAATATTGTTTTATAATGATTATGTGCTGAAATAATACTATCTTGGATATGTTGAGTTAAATATATTATTAACATTTAACTCATTTATTTTTATCCTTTAACATAGATACTAGAAAATTTAAATTATATATATTTGATTCATATTTCTTAGATTATATTTATTAGATAGTGATTTTAAAAAAAATCTAATTTTATTTATTTATTTATTCGTTTAAATTTGACCAGGAGAGAAAGGGAAAATGAGAAAGCAAGCCACCAGGTCTTGAACCATGGTCAACATATGGGGGTCCAGCACCTGCTGGACCCCTGGACAGCTCTGTTTTAACACAGGTTTTGTTAGAAATTGTCTTTTCTTAAAAATTAAAAAATCTGGGACTAGCTAGTGGTATAGTGGTTATGTCACTGGATTCCCACATGGCTAACTGTGGTTCTAGTCCTGGACCTGCTGTCTTGAAAATCATGCTGAGCCCATGTGAGTGCATGCCCAAAATCCCAGGAGGAAACGGGGAAGCAAAATACTCACTAATATAATTACAGGTTAAAATATCTTATTAGTTTATTCAGTTGATGTTTATTACTATGTGCCCAGCATTAGGCACATTTATCTCTGAGGAGTTTTCTGTTGCTCATGCTATAATTGCTTCTAATGGTGTAATCCAAAGGTGGTAGAGGAGATACTAGTAAAAATATTAAGACCAGAGGGGTAGTGGGAGATGATTTAGAGTAAGTAATCAGAAATGGCTTCCTCGTGGAAGCCACACCATTTTAAGAGACAGGTTTTAGTACCCAAATTTCATTTTTGAGGGTAAAAATATCAGTTATATAAAAAATATAAATATATAAAATAATTATATGCATATATCTATAACTAGTATTTTATATAACTGATATATGCATATATATATACATATATATATATATATATATATGTATATATATATATATATATATATATATAGAGAGAGA
>NW_006203719.1:236454-274807 GCF_000334495.1 Tupaia belangeri chinensis | reverse complement strand
ATATATTTGTATATAAAAAATGGTTAGATAAAATAAATATATATATAACACCATATTTGTCTATAGTAAGCAGTAAGTTACTAACATTATCATAACTTGGACAAACAGAATTATTTGAAAGAAAATGTTAAATGTATAAAGTAATAGTTTAGGGCCAGCAGGTGGCATGGCGGCAAGGGTGCTGGGCTCCTACATGACTCACCACTGTTCAAGTCCCAGAGCTAGCAGCTTGCTTTCTCACTTTTCCTCTCTCTCTCTCTCTCTCTCTCTCTCTCTGGTAAGTGTATGAGCCTTATCGCAAATTGAAAAATAATGATGATAGAGTCAAATAAATAATTATTTAGGAAGAAAAACAATAGACTAGTAGATAGAATATAAAGTTCGACTTTGGTCATGAAAAGGAATAAAAAATAAAAAGAATGCACAGTTGATTTTTAAGTCAAAGGTCTAAGAGTGAGGAGAAAGAGATGTTCACTTTGGTTGGATTTTCCTAAGTGGTGACAGTAGTGTTTTTAAATTATTTTGAAGGGTGTAATGTCTTCTAATATGTGGTCCTAGGAGTTTTCTTTGTAGGAAGTTTTAAGTAATAAGTTCAATGTCTTTATTAGTTACAGGACTATGAATTTCTTCTATGTCTTCTAATGTTAGTTTTGCTTTTTTTTTTTTTTGGTTGTCGATTCTTTTTTATTGTTAAATAATATTCTATTGTACAGACATACCAAAGTACATCTACTTTTGGACACCTGGTTTGTTTCCCATTTGGGACTATTATAAATAAAGCTGGTATGAATATTTCTTAATGTAGAAGTGGAATTGTTGTGTCAGAAGACAACTTTACAGAACCAGCCAAATGATTTTTCTAAAGTAGGTTGTACTTCGTTATAATCTCACTGGTGACGTATAACAGCGCCCAGTGGTTTCACATCCTGGTCAATCCTTGATATTGTTAATTTGTTTTTTCCATTTTAACCGTTTCAGTAAGTGTGAGCTAGTAACTCATTATGGGCTTAATTTGCATTATTCTGACCATTAATCATGTTGGAGAACTTCTCATGTGTTTACTGTTCATGCATATTTCTTCTGTGGAATGTTTGTTAAAGTCTTTTGCCCATTCTCAATGAAGGTTTTAGATGTGTTATTGATTTGAACTATTTTATACTAATGATCCAAGCCATTTATCTGGTACACACACAGTGAAAATATTTTGTCCAATTGTGGTCTGCCTTTTGCTTTTCTTACTGGTATCTTTTGATAAAGAAATTCTTAGTTATGATGAAGTCCAAATAATCAGTACTATTCATATTTAGTGCTGTGTTTTATAGATTTAGCTTTTAATTTTAGTTCTGTGATCCAGCATACAAATTATATATGGCACGAAGTAGAGCTAGAGATCTATTTTTTACAAATATCTAGTTGTTTCAGCATTATTTGTTCAAAATATTTTCTTTTCCAAATTGAATTGCCTTGGCAATTCACAAATCAGTCAAATCTTTATGTGTGGTTGTATTTCTGGATTTTCCTTTCACTTTCATTAATCAGTTTATGTATTATGTCAAAACTATACTATCTTAATAATAATAACATTATAGTACTAACTCTTCTAATGTTAGTTTTGAAAAGTTGTGGTTTCCAAAAATTTGTTTTATTCCTACGCTATCAAATGTATTAATAAAGTTATTTGTAATATTCTTTTATTCTCATCTTAATGCCTGTAGTGATTGTAGTAATATCATCTCTTTCATTACTGGTTTTGGCAATTCACGTCTCCCCCATTTTTCTCCCTCTATCTTTCCCCTCTTTCTCATTAGATTAGTAAATTGTATAACACTCAAAGATCCATATTTTGATTTTATTAAAATTTCTTTATTATTCTTATTTTCTATATCATTGATTTCTACTCTTTGCTTTATTTTCTTCTATATTTTTATATTTCATTTTCTCTTCTTTCTTTAAGTTTCTAAGTGGAACTCTTTGATTATTGATTTTAAACTTTTCTTTATAACATAAGCCTTTACGTATTTCCCTCTGATCACTATTTTGGTAGTATTTTATAAATTTTAACATACAATGCTTTTATTATTATTTGGTTTTAAATATTTCTTTATTTTTCATTTTGAATTTCTTATTGATACATGGATTATTTAGAAGAATGTTGCTTTAATTCCAATATTAGAATTAAACATTTGATTTGTTTTTTATTTCTAGCTTAATCCATTATGGACATAGATATTCTCTATTTTAGTGTTTTTGATTTATTGAGATTAGCTTTTTGTCTCAATGTATGTTTCGTTTTAGTGCATATTACACATGCACTTTAAAAATAGAGTTTTCTTCAATTGTTGGATGAAATGTAGTACAATTTTAATTATTTAGTTGATTAATGTTAAATTCTGTGTTCTTTGTGATTAATTCATGTATTTTTAAATCAATTATCGAGAGAGGTATGTTAAATCTCTATGATTGTAGAATTTTCTCTTTTTTCATTATTCAGGGCTCAGTTACCACTTTTGTTATTTTAATTTTACCTTAATTTTATTTATTTAATGTTTTAGAGGTTTTTGCTTTAGGGTGTGTGTGCTTGCTGGAGAGAGAGAAAGACAGAGATAGTGAGAAGGAAAGTGAGAAATCACTCTCCAGGTGTGATGGTCATGCCATAATCCTTTTTCCTCCATTCTCTCCCTGGGATCTGGGCACATACACCTGGCATAAGTTTCAAGCCTCTAGATCTAGTACTTGAACCATAGTCGGCCATGTGGGAGTCCAGCAACATAACTGCTATGCCATCTGCTGGCCCCCTAGTTTACCCTAATTTTAAGTATTTGGAGGATGGAAATAGTTCTCTCCAGCAAGGTTATAGACCTAAATACTGCAAGACTATGTCATTTTTCTCTGATCTTTAGTTCTACCCTCTCTTTCCATGATATTACTTAATTAGAAAAAGTTTAATACTGTAGTCACTCATAGATGACTGAGAGTAGTAAGTTTTTGTGCTCACTGAGATTTCCATATACTGTGGCAGTAAATGCAAGTAAAACTATTAAGAGTTTAGTAAATTAGTACAACCATTGTGGAAAACAATATGAAGTTTCCTCAAAAACTTGCAAATAAAATTACTATAAAAGTCAGTAATTCCACTTCTTGATATTTACTCAAAAAATAGGAAAATAGTCATTGAGACACTTGCATATCCATGTTTATTGCAGCATTATTCACAATTTCTAAGACATGGAACCATCCTAAGTACCTAAGGACTAATGATTGGATTGAAAAATGTGGCACATATACACTATAGAATACTACTCAGCTGTAAAAAACAATGAGACCCTATCATTTGATTCAAAGCAGATGAATATAGAAGATTTAACACTCAGTGAAGTAAACCAGACTATGAAAGACACACACTATATATCCTTACTCAATATATATTGAATGTCTGTACTCTAATGCAGAAATGGAAAAATCTGAAGATACGATAGAAGGGAGAATAAGTATAGAAACTCAGAGATTATAAGGGAGGGGAGTAGATGGTAGAGGGTTGGTGGGGAGGGCAAAGGGAAGAAACACTTAACAGACACAAGAATGTAAAGCTCTCTATTGAAAATGATGTATATAGTAATATCCTTGATTTGATCATTGGGTACTACATGTGAATATTTTGAAAAACCATATTATGTACTTTAGAGATGTCCAATGATGGAATGTAAATATTAGGTTGTCAGGAAAGTCATTACACATTTTTCTATGTTTTTCTAAGCAAAAATAGTTCATGACTTCTTTACCAATGACTCAAATAAATAAATAAATAAATGCATACATACATAAATAAAGTGGCTAGTAGATTTTCCCTATCACAGTCCCAAGTAGGCCCATGCCTCTCCTAGACTGTCTCATGGGATTCTAGTGCTCATAGAGATACAAGTGAGCAATGGTTTCTGTTTTTCTCTGGAATTTAGTTCATTTTTGACTTGTTTGTATTCTAGCATTTCAATTGCCTTAAATGAAAATTTTATCTTTTAGTTCATCTTGTGATTTTTTTCCTTGATATAGGAACAATGATTTTTTGCAAACTTCTATGTTAATATCCAGAGACTTAACAAGATAAATATTTCTTCCATATACATGACCAGGTTTTTGAAACACAAAGATTTTAGTTTACTTTTTGTTAATAACTGTATGGAATTTTAATTAAAGGCACATTATCTAGCCTGGGAGAATGAAAATTATCATAATCTTTGTCAGTATGACATTATTTTCTAGTGCTAACAGCTTTTTTTTTTTATAAAGAGATCTTTGCTATAGGGCATATGACTTTGCCAGAGACAGAGAGACAGAAAGTGAGAATTCATTCGCCAGGGGGATGGGTACATTGTAATTCGTTCTCCTCCATCTCCATATAGGAGTTTGGGTCACACGCACACATATGCCTGGCATGAGTTTTAAGCTGCTGGGTTTGGGACTTGAACTGCAGTCAAATACATGGGAGTCTAGCAATGTAACCATTACACCATCTGCTGGTCCTAAGTGCTAACAATTACACTGAAAAAGTTTCATATTTTATAATACAGTTAGTAAAATTGTATCTGATGGACTGAACTATTATTTATTACTAGTATTTCAGGAATAATCTTACTTTAAACACCAGAAGATACTCTATACAGCCAGTGGATTACACACTGTATTATATTAGGTTGTCAAAAAATTAATAATGCATTTTTTGCAACAGGTGGCACTAGTTCATTTTTGGAAGTGCAGCAGTCATTTGTACCTAGGTTATTGCTCCGTCCTTTGACAGCTGACAGTTCTAGATTCATTCTAATAAAAACTTAAGTGCTTTGGTTGATGTTTGGAGATTTTACAAGTTGAAGATGGCTGACCAAACTGCCACTTTCACCATATTTTACTGTTTTACTTCCGAAAAGGGAAGAACGTGTATAAAGCTTGTGAAAAGTTGAGTGAAGTTTATGGTGACAATGTTCTACAAGAACATCAGTGCCAATGATGGTTCATGAAATTCCGTGCTGGTAATTTTAAACTCAACAATGCTCTTTGGTCAGGGAGGCCTGTCAAGGTTGATAGCAACAAAGTAAAGGCATTGATCGAGTCGAACCCACACTATATGACACGAGAGATTGCAGAAACACTGAGTATCCATCATTCAAGCATTCACAAACACCTGAAGAAGCTGGGATACATAAGCAAGCTCTTTATTCAGGTTCCTCACGAGCTCAAGTTCATTTGATGGTGCTTATGAACAGCTATGATATGCTCTTTAAATATGAGGAAAATGATCCTGTTTTTTTTTTTTTTGGAGAGATTTTCACTGTAGGGCACGTGCGCTCGCCAGACAGACAGAGAGACATAGAGACAGAAAGCGAGAAATCACCCCCCAGGGGGGATGGTCACGCCGCAATCCCTTCTCCTCCATTCTCCTCTCGGGATCTTGGGCACGCACGCACACGCGCCCGGCGTGAGTTTTAAGCCATCTGGTCCGGGACATGAACCGCGGTCAACTACGTGGGAGTCCCGCGACCTAGCCATTACGCTAACTGCTGGTTCCCAATGATCCTGTTTTTGAAGTGACTGATAACTGGTAATGAGAAGTGGATTGTTTAAAACAATTTGGTGTGCAAATATTTTTACCTGGGACCAGCAGTTAGCGTAATGGCTATATCGCTCGACTCCCATGGAGTTGACCTCAGTTCTAGTCCCATACCTGGTGGCTTAAAATCATACCGGGCATGTCTGCATGCATGCCCAAGATCCCAAGAGGAGAATGGAGGAGAAGGGATTGCAGTGTGGCCATCCCCCCTTGGGGGCTGTCTCTATGTCTCTCTCTGTCTGTCTGGCGAGCGCACGCGCCCTACAGTGAAAAATCTCTCCAAAAAAAAAAAAAAAAAAAAAAAAAAAAGGCTTGACCCGATGTGATGATTCTCCTCAAATGACATCAAAAGCAGATATATATCAAAAGAAAGTTATGCTCTCTGTGTGGTGGAATTTTTCTAAGGTGTCACGTTTTTGAGCTCCTACCACGGAACTAAGCAATCAATTTGAATGTATACTGTTGGCAATTAGATGGTCTGAACAAATCCATCATCTAAAGATGCCCACAGCTTGTTAATCATAAAAGAGTTGTATTCTGTCATGACCACATGAGACCATACACAAGTCTGATCACCTGTCAAAATTTAATGGAGCTTGGATGAAATGTGTTGCCATACCCACCATACTTGCCTAACCATGCACCATCAGACTCTCACTTTTTTTTTTTCCAAATTCTTTGCATGATATTACACTAATTCAGATGAGACTGCAAATCGGCACCTTGTTCAGTTTTTTTGCTGATAAAAACAGGCCCTTCTATCAATGACGAATTATGAAACTCACTGAAAGATGGCAAAAGGTAATTGAACAAAATGGACAGTATATCATTAACTGAACTTTGTTCTTTATATAAATAAATACCTTTGAAAAGCATAGGAAAAAAATCATGACTTTTCTGACAACCCAGTATTATGGATGTCCACATGTGACCTAAGATGTGAATGGCAGTCCACGAGTTGTGCAATCTACTGCTTCTGTAACCTACAGAACAGTTATGAAAGCTAAAAACACATCATATGTGACATGCTGGTAGAAGTCCATTTGTCTGTGGACAGCAAAGTAAGGCTTGCTTCAGTCTATCAGGTAGTAAATAGCTTATGTGTGACTCAGACTGAGTACAGTCTGACTACAAACTCCATGCCTTTACTTTGTAGTGTCCAGTTGCCAAATTATCAATCTTGCCTCAGCTCTCAGTAACTAAGACAAATAATTTAAACTTTATGAGTATCAGTTTTCTCATTTGTAAAGCAAGAATGATAGAAAGATCTGTGTATATGCTACAGTTGAAGTGATGGTCAAAATTTAAAAGCCCATCTGCTGTAGAGTATTTTAGTTGGGTCATTTATGTGGTTTGTGGGGATGGGAAATACTATCTCTTTGAGGGGTTCACTACATCTCGGTAGTTCTTTTCCTTGGTTATATTTAGAGAACTTAAACTGTCAAGGGAAGTCTAGTGACATTTAGAAAATATTGTCATGGGGCCCAGCAGCTCTCCGACAAAGACTTTGACCTTTGCCTCTAACTAGAATTCAAATATATGAAGATCTATTAGATAAAAATAGAAGATACTCTAAATAGATAGATAGGGCCCTAAAAGAAAGTCACCATGAATGAAGAAGTGACGTGGCTGGATGGGCCAGGGTGCACTCTTAGGAGTGAGATATAGGAAGAGGTTTCCTCTGCTCAGTCATGACGATAGCCCTGTCTCTGCCACTCCCCACAATGCCCCCAGAATGCCTATATGGTCTGAGAGTAGAATGACTAGTCTATACAGAAAAGAACAATGCAATTCATGGTCCAAACAATTTTCCTGTGAAAACTCAATTGGAACAGCTGCTCACAAAGGATAAATCTTTTCTTAGGCCAATGAGGAGAGAAGAAGAAGATCTTGTCAGTCAGCATCTCCCTCAGTGGAATGGGTCTGGGACATCAACACCCCTGGAAAGATTCATACCTCGACTAAAGAGAGAAATTTTAAGATAAATGTAATTTTGAGTGAGAGATTTTTAAATGCTGGCATTTAGAAGTATTATTGTAATTTCAATCCGTCTTTCATTAAGTAGTAGAAAGAGTTTGCATCCCATCAGTTTTTATGTATGAGAGCATTTTGTAAATGGTAATGTACTATGAAAAGGGTAAACTCATATCATTAGCACAAATTTTTTTTCCTCTCTTCATCAGGCACTATTTTAAACACAGAGGCACTGTCTAGCCTGAGAGACATATGTATGAGGATGTCAGCGAATATTGATGCAGGGGCTCCTACAGCACTAATAAACTGCTGCACAAGGACAGGCCCAATGGGAAGTCAGGGAAGCCCCTGGGATATGAGGGAACGCTTCATGGAGGACACAGCTTCCCAGTGAGCAAGAGTAAGGTGGGTAGCCTAGACTGAGAAGAGAAGAAAAGCACAGTTATGCCAAGGTACAAAGGGCTAAAAGAGCATGGCACCATCAGTGATAAGCAAGGAGTTTGGTGTGGCCCAGTGTGTTGGAAGGGACCTGGTACCTGGTAACACAGCTGGAGATAGAGACAGAAAGGCCGCAGCCAGAATGTAGAAGATCGTGCACGCCCTACAAACATCCTCGATATCATCTTGCAGGTGATGAGATGTCCCTGGAGGATTCCAAGCAGGGGAGTTCCACGATAACACTGCATTTCTGAGATTGCTCACAGGGGAGTGCGAGTGCTTCTGTGTTCAACAACACACTCCAATGGTCAGCATGGTGTGTCCTCCACACCCAGAGGAAGAGAAACTAAGAGGAGCACAGATATGTGAAATTATGAAATTCCCCTCAGGAATGCGAACACGTGTATGCTCATACACCTGCAGTAACGAGCAAATTTATTCACGAATGAGTAAACTGTAAAATATCCTGAAAAAATAAGAAGCACCAGAAAAGTAATAAGTGCAGAATCAAAAGAAAATCTGAATAAATGGAGAGATATTTGTTCCTGAATAGGAAGACACATTTAAAAATACCTCAATACTCACTGGAATAATTTGTAAATTCAATGAAGTCCATATAAAAACCCAAGATTTTTTTAAAAAAATATTTATTTATTTATTATTTGACTTATTATTATTATTTTTTAATTTGACCAGAGAGAGAGAGAGAAAAAAAGGGAAAGTGAGAAAGCAAGCCACCAAGCCTGGGACTTGAACAGCCGTCAGCCATGTGGGAATCCAATGCCCTTAACCACTACACCACCTGCCAGCCCCTAAGATTTCTTTTTAAAAAACAAAAGTTAAAAATATATCTGAAGAACAAATGACTAAAGTTATCTAATAAAAAATTTAAATGTAAGATTTTAAAATTTGCAGTAAATATGTAGAAAGTAGTCCCATCCACAGAGGTGAAGGTGATAGCTTTATACTTCTTACTTTCAGCTAGAGAAGGTTTTCTTTTAACAGGAAACAAAACCCTAAAGGAAAAGATTGTATGGTTGTCTATACCAAAATAAAAAGTTTTCAATCCCCTGTAACCATCAATACAATAAAGTTGAAAATTTGTCACTGAACAGAGTGGAAGAACATTGACCAACTGAAGAAAATTTTGTATTAAAATACTCAGAAGATATGTATCTACTACATGTTTACAATAAATTAATAGAAAAAAGAATATTTCAAAAGAAAAATGAGAAAAGGGTATTAACTGGCTTTTAACAGAAGAGGAAATATAAATATCCAATTAACACTTCAAGTCATCATACTAGTTATAAGGAAAATGGAAATGAAAATAATGCAATGCCCTTTCACTTATTGGGATAGCAAAAAGTACCAAGTACTGGTATTGCCAAAGGTTTGGGAAAGCAGTTACTTTCTTTTATGTTGTTATTTGTTTTCCTTTATTTTCTCCTTCTTCTTCTTCTTTTTTTTTTTTTTTTTTTTTACATTTAATCACTGTACATAATTATCCCATCATAAATATACTATACACTGCATATTAGTACAGTCAAAGATATTATCATACGTCTTATCCTCAACATAAAATTTTCCATTTTTGTGTCCATTAAATATTTTGCTTTTTTCCCCCCTTGATTCCCTCGTTTAAGCATCCTTCCAGTGCCCACTCTCTCCTCTTACACTGTTTCTAGTATCCACAATTGCCCTCCATGCATTTATCCTTTTTAACCTTTCAGTTTCTGTCACAGAGTGCAGATATGTGGTATATACTAAGTGATATATATATATAATGCTTCTCTTTCATAGCCTGGCTTGCTTCACTCAGCCTTAAGCCTCACATACTCATCCACTTTCTATTATCAAATGCCAGGATCTTATTATTTTTATGGTGAGCTGTATCTCATAGTATATATGTGCCACACTTTTTCAATCCATTCACCTGTTCTTGGACACTGGGATTGATTTCATGTCTTAGCAATTGTAAATAATGCTACAATAAACATGAATGTGCAGGTGTTTTTCTGACTGAGTATATTCCTATCATTTGGGTAGATACCCAGGCGTAGAAGTGCTGGGTCGTAAGGTAATTCTATTTGTAGGTTTTTGAGGACCCTCAATATTGTTCTCCACAGTGTCTGTACTAATTTACATTCCCATCAACTGTGTTCTGTTTTCACTGAAGCCTCTCTAGCACTTAATTTTTAAAATTTCATCCATCCTGACGGGTTAAATGGTATCTCATTGTACTCTTGACTTGCATCTCCCTCATGATAAGAGATGTTGAGCGTTTTTTCAAATGCATTTTGGCTCTTTGTATGTCTTCCTTGGAGAGTTGTACATCCTGCTCATTTGCCCATCTTTTAATTGGATTGAATATTTTTTTGCAGGTCAGCTGCCTGAGTTCCCTATGTATTCTGGTTATCAGTCCTTTATCTGGGACAGAGATGTATCAGTCATTTAATTAGATTCTTGGAAAGACATTTAGAACTCCAATTTTTGAGGATAAACTCCATTTCTAAGGGCAAACACAGATCACAGGTAATCCTGGAGTTGAGGAACGGCTTTGATTTTTGGTAAAATTTGTGAGCACAGCTTTGTATCAGTCTTGTGCTGCTCTGTAATCTCATATTTTCCTATGAGAAAGATCTCAACTTCCTAGTGTCTGCCCTTCTGCAGCTTCTTTTTCTTGAAGTAAGCATCAGTGAGGTGTTTGGGGATTTTTACTTTGCTAATATGAATTTTCATGAAGGTGGTGATGACAAATTTCTGGTGTGTTCTATGCAGTGGAACTCAGTTCAGGACCAGAGATCCAACAACAGGTAGCAAGCCACTGCCCAGTTGCTTCAGGAAAACCATTCTCTTGCTCTGTGGTTTCCAGTGAGGATGATCAAAATGGTCCTGGGAGCAATTGAAGCTCACTGCTTTCTCACGGATTTCTGAAGGTCTTTGCTGTGGTTCAACATCTTTTAAGGCAAATCTTCAGTAGGATAATACCTGGGGGTTTTACAAAGTTTAGCCACATGGGTACTACCACTCTTACTTCTACCAACTAGTTTGGTGACAGTGGCAAGAATTTTCTCCTTTTCCTTTCAATCCTGGATTTAGTGACTGAGTATTTACTCCTATACATGGCCTTCCTGAAATACATGGCAGATCAGGAGTATCTGCCAATGCCATGGACTGGGACTGGGTTTTGGTTGCAATGAGTCTTAATCCTTCTTGGGCTTTTTAGCTTTGAGTGTACCCTTTTGATGCCACTGGCATCATCTTTCTTGGCTTCAGGTTTCTTCTCCTTACTATCCTTTTTCACCTGCCATCTTGTATAATGGGAAAAATGATTATCTTTTTAATTTGCTATAGGGTACATGGGTGTGCATGAGATAGAGAAAGAGAAAGTGAGAAAGCAAGCCAGTAGGTCTGGGACTCAAACCATAGTTGGCCATGTTGGAGTCCAGGGCCTTAACCATTACACCACCTGCTGGCCCCACATGGAGAAGTGTTTTAATCTAATGTACTCTCACTTGTCTACTTGTGGGTTAATTGCCTGTACTTTGGATGTCTTATTTAAGAAGTCTTTGCCTACTTCAATGTTGTCAAGAGTATCCCCTATGTTTTCCACCAGTAGTTTTATAGTTTGAGGTTTTAAGTTTAGATCTTTAATCCATTTTTAGTTGTTTTTTGTAAATAGTGAGAAAGAGGGTCCAATTTTATTTTCTTGCAGGTGGATACCGAGTTTTTCCAGAACCATCTGATGAAGAGATTTTCTTTTCCCTTCTGGATTGTCTTTGTCAAAAATCAGTTGGCTGTAATTTGGGGTTTATTTCTGGGTTCTCTATTCTGTTTCATTGGTCTACATGTTTGTTTTTGTGTCAATACTCTGCTGTTTTGATTATTGTAGCTTTGCAATATATTAATATTTTGGGGTCAGTGAGTGAGATGTCTCTTATTTTATTCTTTTTGCACTGTATTGCTTTGGTGATAGTGGACCTTTTATGATCCTAGTCAAATCATATGATTTATTTTTCTAATTCTGTGAAGAATATCTTTGGTAATTTCATTGAGATTGTATTAAAGTTGTAAATTAATTTGAGTGGAATTGACATTTTGGTTATCTTAATTCTTCTAATCCAGGAACATGGGATATTTTCTTTCCACGTTTTTGGTGTCATTTTTAATAAAAACGTTTTTTTTTAAGTTTTTCATAGTTTTCCTTATGGAGGTCTTTGACTTCTTTGGTTAGATTCCCTAGGTATCTTTTGCTTGTTTGTGGCTATTATAAATGGGTTTGCTTTCTTCAATTCTTCAGTCTGTTCATTGTTGGTGTATAGAAATGCTATAGATTTTTGTATGCTGATTTTTTATCCTGCTACTTTACTGTATTGTTTTTTTCCAATTATTTTATTATTATTATTATCATTTTTTTTTGGAGAGGTTTTTGCTATAGGGCACGTGCACTCGCCAGACAGAGAGAGAGAGACAGAGAGAGACAGACAGAAAGCAAGAAATCACCCCCCAGGGGGATGGCCACGCTGCAATCCCTTCTCCTCCATTCTCCTCTTGGGATCTTAGGCATGCACACACACACGCCCAGCGTGAGTTTTAAGCCCCCGGGTCCGGGACGCGAACCGTGGTCGACTACATGGGAGTCCAGCGACATAGCCATTACACTAACTGCTGGTCCCATCCAATTTTTTTTTTTTTTGTAGATTCTTTTGGGGTTTCTATGTATATAATCACGTCTTCTACAAATCGAGATAATTTCATTTCTTTGTTCCCTATTTGAATGCCTTTTATTTTATACTCTTTTCTCATTGCATTGACTAGGATTTCTAGTACTATATTGAGGAGTGGAGAAAGTGGGCAGCCTTGCCTTGTTCCAGTTTTGTAGAAAGCTTTCAGCTTTTCCTTATTCAGTAGGATGTTAGCTATGAATTTGTTACATATGATTTTCATTGTGTTTAGACAATTTTTTTCTTTTTTAAAATTTTTTGTTCTTTCAGTGTTTAGACATTTTCTTTCTATGTTAACATTTCTGAGAGTCTTAATCATGAAGGGATGTTGTATTTTATCAAATGCTTTTTCCACATCAGTTGATAAT
Organism: Tupaia belangeri chinensis; assembly: GCF_000334495.1. NCBI lineage: Eukaryota > Metazoa > Chordata > Mammalia > Scandentia > Tupaiidae > Tupaia > Tupaia belangeri. The sequence continues at coordinate 261,701 of NW_006203719.1, read as the reverse complement.
ATAATCTGTTCTTATTTTTCCTTCTGTTAATATGATGTATTACATTTATGGTTTTGCATATGTTTACCACCCTTGGATCACTGGAATAAAGCCTACCTGATTGTGGTGCATAATCTTTTTAATGTGTTATTGGATATGATTTGCTAGTATCTTCTTGAGAAATTTTGCATCTATATTCATCGGGAATATTGGTCTGTAGTTTTCTTTTATTGTGATGTCCTTGTCTGTTTTTGGAATGAAGGTGATAGAAATTTCATAGAATGAATTTGGGAGGGTTTCTTCCTTTTGGGTTTTTAGAATTATTTAGAGTAGATTTGGGGTTAGCTCTAATTTCAGAACTTTCTATAATTAAGAAGTGTCGGCATTAGGACCTGGGCTTATCTTTGTTTGTTGAGGACATTTATTACTGATTCAAGCTTATGCTTGTTATTGGTCTATTCTATGGGTTTATATGTCTTCCTGATTTAATCTTGGTTGATTATATATGTTCAGAAATTTATCTATCTCATTGAAGTTTTCTTGTTTGTTGGCATATACTCACTCAGGTATTCTCTAATGATCTTTTGTATTTCTGTTATGCCTTTAGTTTGTTATTCTCTATTTCATTTATCTCTTCTTTATTATTTCTTGTCTCCAGGTATTTTAGTTTTTTTTTTTTCCCCCCAGTTTCTTGGGGTATGTTGTTAGGTTGTCTTTTTGCCAAATTTCCATCTTTTTCTTATGAAACACTAATTGCTATGAACTTCCCTTTTTTGACTGCTTTCGCTGTGTCCCAGAAGTTATTAAAACTTGTGTACTTGTTGTCATTGATTTCAATGAATCTTTTTATTTCAGACTTAATTTCTTGAGCCATTGTGAAATCATTCAGGAGTAGGTTGTTTAGTTTTCATGTGTTTGTTTATTTTCCAGGTTTTTTTCCTGCCATTAATTTCAAGTTTAATTCCATTGTGGTGAGAAAATTAAAGCCTTTGTAAAGGTTTTTTTTTTTTTTTCTTTTGTTTTGGAGAGATTTTCACTGTAGGGCGCGTGCGCTCGCCAGACAGACAGAGAGAGACATAGAGACAGAAAGTGAGAAATCACCCCCCAGGGGGGATGGTCACGCCTCAATCCCTTCTCCTCCATTCTCCTCTTGGGATCTTGGGCATGCACGCACACGCGCCTGGCGTGAGTTTTAAGCCACCGGGTCTGGGACACGAACCGCAGTCGACTACGTGGGAGTCCAGCGACATAGCCATTACGCTAACTGCTGGTTCCCTGTAAAGGCTTTTTTTTATGTCCTCTCATGTGGTCAGTCTTCACAAATGTTTCATATGAGAGTGAGAAAAATATGTATTTTGTGGTTGTTGGGTGGAAAGTTCTATAGATGCCCATCAAGCCCATTTGATTTATGGCATCATTTAGATCCTATATCTCTTTGCTTATTTTTTGTCTAGGAGTTCTGTCCAGATGACAGTGGAGTGCTGAGATCTCCAATGAGTATTGTTTTGCATTCTAGCCTCCCTTTTTGATCTAGCAGTCTTTCTTTTCACATATTTTTGTGTTCCAGGGTTGGGTTCATAGATATTCATTAGTGTTATAGCCTCTTAGTAAATTAGCCCTTTTAGTCCTAATTAGCTCTTATTTGTCCCTTCTTACAGTTTTTGTTTTAAAGTCTATTTTATCTGATATCAGCATCACAATTCCACCTTTTTTCATTTCTGTTGCATGCAATAACTTTTTTCCCCAGCTCTTCACTCTGCACTTATGTTTGTCTTTACACATGAGGTGAATTTCTTGTAGGCAACAAAAAAGACTTCTGTACTTTTATCGATTCAGTCAGTATATGTCTTTTGGTTGGAGAATTTAGTTCATTAACATTCATGTTATTATTGATATTTGCAGACTTATCTGCCAATTTGTTAGGTATTTCCTTGGTTGTTTTTTGTTTTCCTATTTCTGTTTGTCTTTCTTTAGTTTTCCTGACATCATACTCTTTTTAGTAGCTCTTTAAGAGCTGGTCTAGTGTTGGTGAATTCTTTCAGTTTTTGTTTATATGAGAATGAGTTTATTATTTTTTTTTCCATTAGAAGGACATTCTTGTCAGATATAGTATCCTTGGTTGAAATTGTACTTCTTTTAGTGTTTTGAATATGTCTACCTATACTTCTCTTGCTTGCATTGTTTCAGTTGAGAAATCTTATGTTAGCCTGATAACCTTTATAAATAACTTGACATTTCTTTCTTGCCATTTTTAGATTATTGTTTTTGTGTTTGATTTTTATCAATTTTGCTGTGATGTGCCATGGAAAGGATCTTCTTAGGTTGATTTGGGGTCCTTTGTATTTCTTGGGCCTGAATGTCTAAATGTTTCTCTAAATTTTGAAAGTTTTCTGCAAGTATTTTATGGGATAGATTTTCTATGCCCTTATCAGATTCTTCACTTTCTGGAATAACTATTATTTGAATGTTTGGACCTTTAATGATATCTAGTATTTCCTGTATGTTATCCTTATTTACTTATTCTTTTTTTTTTTTTTTAAGTTTGAGACATTTATTGGTACTTTAGTAAAGACTTTTCATCTCAGTCATTTTTCTCTCCCACTTTAACCTTAGGTTAATATTTAATTTAGGTCAAGAAAAGAATGTAGAAAAGGGATGTTATTTTAACACACATGGACAAAAATGGACATTTGCCTACATAAAAGTTAAAGTTAAATTCATGTATCTTGATAAAATTAAATCATTTAAGAACTAGTAGTTCTCTGTATACATTTCCATTATTTTACTTGGGGCTTATTCAAAGTGTTAGGGATATACATATTCTGCTTCTCTGGGTTTATTACATATTAAAAAAGCTCAGTGAGTAGTTACCATCAGTGTAATAGTCTGAAGCTACCTCCTACAATTTAACATTGTAGGAGTTTTCAGATAAATCATTACACACTATATGTCTTAGTCAGTGTCCATTGTTTTCAAGATGTATATAACTGTCACATTAAAAAGGAACAATTCATATACAATAGAAAAATACAAAAAATACCCTACAGTACACAAATCTAACAAATATATGTTGTGAGATATTCCATAAAATATATTTGAAGACGTATTTTTTCCCCATTTTCAGTACCAAGTGTGCTTTTGAGAGGCCATTGGTCAATACATACATGTGTAAAATAAGCCATGTAAGTGTACTAATAAGAAATTCTGGAGTAAATTCAGTTCAAATTGGATTTCACAAGTTAGTAACTTAAAATACTTATACAAAGTTTTAGAAAGTACATCTTGTTCATCTTCATACAATGTTAAATTTTCTTTTTGGTGTTTATACCTTTTAAAAAACAAAAATAACCAAATGTTTAAACAATATATATGCATACAGAAATTTTTGGTGGTGGTTTGTATTTTTAAAGAAACAATTTACTTATGATTTGCCCCAAGTTCTAATGGAAATGCTACTAGGAACTAGCTAATAAACCAAACCAAGAGAAGTACATTTAAAATACTGATTTCTTTTGATAACAAATTGTTGTTCTTTGAAGACTAATGAAGTTAGATAAGACCCATTAAGGTGAAGTGGGCTATTTCAAATATTCAGTTTACATTAACATTTTATTTATTTTGTAAAAAAGAGCTAAACTTCTTCTTTTTTTTTTTTTTTTGGAGAGGTTTTCGCTATAGGGCGCGTGCGCTCGCCAGAGAGAGACATAGAGACAGAAAGCGAGAAATCACCCCCCAGGGTGCATGGCCACGCCACAATCCCTTCTCTTCCATTCTCCTCTCAGGATCTTGGGCATGCCCACACACGCACCCAGCGTGAGCTTTAAGCCCCTTGGTCTGGGACGCGAACCACAGTCGACTACGTGGGAGCCCAGTGACACAGCCATTATGCTAACTGCTGGTTCCCCAAAAAAGAGCTAATCTTGTATATCCACTGACAACAATTTAATACCTAGCTTATGATGACTAGAAATGAAACAAATGCCCATAAGAAAAAAAGCTGTGAGAAGACACTTTCATGGCTACTGAGAACTAGTGATTTCAGGGGATTAGGAGAAATGAAGATTTTCTACTGATAATTCAGCCTCCAGTCCACAAACTCATGTGGTAGGCAGACCTTCAAGCCTCCTGCCTCTGTCTCTGTCTTTGTCTCTCTCTACCTTTGTCTCTGTCTTCTCTTTTTTTGTAATTTTTGCTTTAAAAATTTTTTTAAAGGTAAAACAGTTTCTTGACTTTCAGTCCCTCCTTTCCCTTTATCTTGTTAATAATCCACTCTCCCTCTCTTAACCCAGGAGAGACAAGGGAGCAGGCCTCAGAAGACACCTTCATGGCTCCTGAGAACTAGTGATTTCAGGGGAATAGGAGAAATGAAGTTTTTCTACTGATAATTCAGCCTCCAGCCCACAAACTCACATGGTAGGCAGGCTTTCAAGCCTCCTGTCTCTGGTGAAGGGTGGCCTTCTGTCAGGCCTGGTTTCTTTCTGCTGCTTCTTCCACTGCGACTGAAGTAATGGGAAGGGGTGCTTTCAGGCTCTTTTCCCACACCCTAAGTGGGCACGGGGCTTAGGTAAAGGGCTGCTTGTGAAGGGCTGGTTTCCCTCTGCTCCTGCTACTACTGTGGATAAGGGAATGGAGAGGGGAGGTCTCATGGGACAAAACAGGCCTTGAGCCCACAGTCTAACTGGGCAGAGGACTTGGATGAAGGGCTGCCTCTAGTCAGACCAGATTTTCCTCTCCTCTTTCTAACACTGTGGCTACAGAAATTGGTGGGCTCTTTTCAAGAATAAAAACAGGCCCTGGTCCCACTCCTTAATTGGGCAGGGGTAGAGTGAAGAGCTGCCTCCAGATGTGCCTGCTTTTATTCTGCTCCTTATTATACTGGCTGCAGGAATAAGGAAGGGTAGTCTCAAGGGTCCAACAGGCTCTGATCCCACACACTACCCTGGCACGCAGCCTGGGTGAAGGGAGGCCTTTGAAAGGGCCTGCATTCTCTCTGCTCCTTTGTCTACTGTGGCTGCAGGAATGGGGAGAGAAGGTCTGAAGAGTCAAATGAGTCTCTGTCAGCACACCCTAAATGTAAAAGGGTCTTGGCTAAAGGGATAATCCTTTTGGGACCTGCTTTCTCTCAGCTTCCTTTTCTACCATGACTACATGAATGGGAAGGTCTCAAGGGAAAAACTGGCTTTGTGTCCATGCCCTAATAGCATGGGACTTGGGAGAAGGGATGCTCCTGGTTGGGCCTGCTTTCTCTCTGCTTGTTTTTCCACTGTGGATTTTGGAAACAGGAGGGAAGGTCTCAATAGTCAAAACAGGTCTTGGGCCCACACTTAACTGGGTAGGGGGCTTGAATGTTGAGCTTCCTTTAGTTGGGCCCAATTTCTGTCTTCTCCTTCTTGCACTGTGGCCATGTATGAATGAGCCTGTTTTCTTTCTGCCTTTTCTTCCACTGTAGCTACATAAGTAAGGATGTGTGGACTCAAGGTCAAAACAGGCCCTGGTCCTACACCCTAACTGGGCAAAGGCTTAGGTAAATGCTGACTCTGGATGGGCCTGCTTTCTCTAAGCTCATTCTTCCACTATGGCAGCAGATCAGGGAAGGGTGATCTCAAGGGTCAAAACAGGCCTAACTCTTTGGGAGCTTGGGTGAAGGGTTGCCTCTGGTTGGGCCTGCTTTCTCTGAGTTCTTTCTTCCACTAAGGCTGCTGGACAGGGGCAGCTGGAGTCAAGGGTCAAAACAGGCCATGGTGCCCCCTACCCTTTCTACTGGCTGGGGAGTTGAGTCAAGGACTACCTCCAGTTGAGTCTACTTTTTCTATTTTTTCTTTCAATACAGTTGCAAAAATGGACAGGAGTGGTTTCAAGAGACAAAACAGCTCTTCATTCCACACCCTACCAGAGTAGAGGTTTGTTAGTGAAGGGCAGGAGGCTCGAGTTAAGGGTTGCCTCTGGTCAGCTGTGCTTTCTTCCTATTCTTCCTTTACTCTGGATGCATAAATGTGGAATGGTAGTCTCGAGTTTTAAAGAAGCCCTGGCCCCACACCCTAACTTGGCAGGGACTTGGGTGAAGGGCTGCCTAGTTCAGGCCGGCTTTCTCTCTTTCTTATTCCACTGTGGCTGCAGGAATGGAAAGGGATGGTCTTCAGTGTAAACACAGGACCTGGTCTCACACCCTTAGTGGACAAGGTGCTTGGATGAGGTATGCCTCCACTTGTGCCTGCTTTTTCTCTAGTCCTTCTTGCACTGTGGCTGTAGGAATGGGGAAGGTGGATCTCAAGGATCAAAACAGAGCCTGGTCCCAACCATAACTGGGAAGTGAGTTTAAGTGGAGGGCTCCCTCCAGTTGTGCTTGCTTTCTCTCTACTCCTTCCTCTACTGTGACTGCAAGAATTGGCAGGGGTAGTCTCAAAGGTCAAAACCTTTTTCTATGTGGCTGCTGGAGTTGGGAGGGATAGTCTCAAGGGTCAAAACAGACCCTGGTCCCACTCCTTTACTGGGTGGAGGGCTTGCCCAGAGAAGCTCTCTTCTGTCTGAGCTGCTTTCTCTCTATTCCTTCTTCCACTGTGGCTATAAGAATGGAGAGGGGTGGTCTGCAGTGTCAAAATGGGTCCTGGTTGCATACCCTAACTGGGCAGGTGGCTTGGCTGAAGGACTACCTCCCTTTGACCCTCCTTTCTCCCTGCTCCTTCTTCCACTGTGCTGCTGGTATGAGGAAGGGTGATCCCACAGTCAAAATAGTCCATGGTCCCACACACCCTAAACAGGCAGAAAGCTTGGAATGAGGGCTGCATCTTGGCTGGTCCACTATCTCTCTGTTCATTCTACTGTGGCTGTTGGAATGGGAAGAATTTGTTTCAATGAAGTGTTGGTAGCAGTCAGGCCTGCTTTCTCTCTGCTCATTCTTCCACTGTGGTTTTAGGAATGTGGAGTATTGGTCTCAAACATCAAAACAGACCCTGGTTCCACAGCCTAACTGAGCAGGGGCTTTGGGTGAAGGGTTGCTTCAGGTCTTGTCTGCCTTTTCTCTGTTCCTTCTTCTACTGTGGCTACAGGAAAGGGGAGGGTGATGATGGGTCAAAACTGGGCAGCAGCTTGGATGAAGGGCTGTCTCTAGTCAGGCTTTCTTTCTTTCTTCTTCTTTCACTGTGGCTTCAGGCATGGAGCGGTGTGATCTCGAGGATCCAAACATGTCTTGGTCTCACATTCCAAGTTGGCAATGGGCTTAGGTGAAGGGCCGCCTCTTGTTAGGTCTGCCTCTTGTCAGGTCTGCTTTCTCTCTGCTTCTTTTTCATTGTGACTTCAGTAATGGGATGGGGTGGTCTGGAGAGTCAAAACAGCTCTGGTTCCATGCTCTGAATGGGCACAGGGCTGGGATGCATCTATGCCTCTGGTCGGGTCAGCTTTCTCTTTGGTCCTTCTTTCACTGTGGCTGTCAGAATGAGGAAGGCTGGTCTCAAGGGTCCAAAGAGGTCCTGGTACTCAGCTTAACTGGATGGGGGCTTGGGTGCAGGGCTACCTTTTATCAGGCCTGCTTTATCTCTGTTCCTTCTTCCGCAGTGTTTGCAGTGATAGCATTTATTTTTATTCATTGATTATAGGAGTTGAATTATACAGTACTCCAGAAAGCAATTGCCCAACAGCAAAGTCATGCTGGAAAATATCATAACTCCTATCTAGCCTTTTTGGTTCTAGATATTAATTAGATAATAACCATTGCAAGTATACACAGAGAGGTAGATTAAAAGATATTTACAGGAACAAGCAGATGGCATAATGGTTACATCACTGGACTCCCACATAGTCTGCCATGGTTTAAGTCCCAGACTCAGCAGCTTGAAATTCACACCTAGCATATGTGTATGTGTGCATGCTTAAGATCTCAAGAGGAGAATGGAGGTAGAAAGGATTGTGGCATTGCCATCCCTTCTGGGCAGTGATTTCTCACTTTTTGTCTCTCTGCCTCTCTCTGTCCCTTCAGTGAGTGCATGCATCTGATAGCAAAAATATCTCTCTCTTTGTCTAAGAAAAAAGGATATTTATGACAGCATTGTTTGTAGTGTTTGTACATTAGCAACTACCTACATGTCCATGAATAGGAGGATGGGTAAATCAGTTGTGATGTATTTATACAATGAAGTGTGAAGTAGAAGCTTTGAAGTACTCAAATGCCATGTTTGTTAGAATAAAAAGAGAAAATTCCCAAGTCATAGCTGTAGAATACTATTTATGTAAAAATATAGACATGTAAAATATATTTCAAATATATGCATTCAATACTTTATGCATTGCTCCATGATGGGCACATGATGAGAACTGCATCCTTAGGTGATTTTGTCTGTGCAAACATCATAGACTGTACTTACACAAACCTAGAGGCCTTAGCTGACTACGTACCTCAGCTATATGGTGTATCCCATTGCTCCCAGGTTGAATACTGTAGGCAACTGTAACACCATGGTAAATATTTGTAAATCTAAACATAGAAAACATGCAAAATAAAAAGAAAAAATGTTACAACTGTATGGGGCATTTATCATAAGTGGAGCTTGCAGGGCTGGAAGGAGCAGTGCTATCACTATGACATCCCTGGGCAATAGGAATTTTTCAGTTCCATTATAATCTCTGAGGCCAGTGTTGTGTATGTGGTCTGCCTATGTGTCACATGACTGAATTTGAAAATGGACAGAAAAGAATATCAAAACACAAACCACAGAACTGATTTCTTTGAGATGCAGAATGCAAACGTGATTATTTAAGAAAATCTTTGCTTTGTTTGTAAGGGTTAAATGGATATAAAATACCAATTTAGAATAAGATCAGGGCATTCCCACCTAACTGTGACATTTTTTCCCTCTGAAACAACATGAAATAGAATCTGTTGACTGTAATATTGTAGGTATAATGATTAAAGCTAACGATAGTTTCTGTGGAAGCAAAAACCTCATCTGATCTTAAGAGCCATATGTTTGTAGGGTACCAAATCACCAGGTTTGATCATTGTACCCAGTGCCATCAGCAGCAATGCTGATCAACTGCTGAGTTGGAAAAAATGATAGGTGAACTATTAGAAGATCTGGCAATTCATGGAATAGATGGAGGGTGGGGCTTTAAGGATACAAGTAAGAGAATGGGAAGGGTTTAAATTACAAGGTGAGGGTGATGGATTTGAAGAAAATGAAAGATAGAGTAACTAAAGGTCTTTTGAGGTCCTGTCCTCGAAATTGCTTGTTCCAATAACTTGCCCATTTTCTCTTTGCAGTTTGACCTTTTCTTATTGATTTGTAGGATATTACTCCTTTGCTATATGTCTTGTGAGTATTCTTGTACTGTGAATTAAGAAGTGAGAATGTGGAAGGGATGAAAGTATAGTCAAAGAACCTGAAATGCTGGCTAAAACCCCAACCCATAGAAATGAGTAGCTGAAGTGGAATGAAGATGAAGTATATTGACTTCAAGAAGACCATGAAGTTTTGTGACCAGAGATTTAGGTGACTGTACAAGTGATTTCTGAGGTGATTCATGAGAAAACTTGGATTTTACTGGAGTGCAAGACTATAAGATAATGCCAAAGATTTAGATTCATTAGGGCAGACTGGGGTGGGGGCAGATGGAAGGGAGAATTTGGCAGGTTCTTTGTACACAAATGGAATATATCTCAAAGATGAGGGACTTGTGTCAAGGTCTTGTGCCTGGAAATAAAATGAAGGCCTAGAAGAAAATATAGAGACAGGCCTTGTAGTAGACTCTTAGCATGGGACAGATTGGAAAAAGAAACCAGTTCCATTCAAAGGATTTACTATGGAAATGGTCTCTGTAAAGCACCATTTTTATGTAGAGTCTTTTGGTATATAACTGCACAGGTGAGATTAGGGACAGAGAAGAATAAGATGGAACAAGGGTAGATCCCATTTCTTTTTAAGCTTTTTCTTAAAAGTTTATCTTATTGGGCCGGCAGGTGGTATGGTGGTTAGGGTGCTGGACTCCCACATGGCCGACTATGGTTCAAGTCCCAGACCTGGTGGCTTGCTTTCTCACTTTCTCTCTCTCTGTCTTTATCTCTGTCCCTCTCTGGTCAAATTAAGGATAAATAAATAAATAAATAAATAGTTAAATAAAATAATTTTTAAAAAGTTTATCTTATTCATGTTAAACAGTATATGTATATATACACATACATGTTTGAGAAAGAGAGAGATACAGTCACTCTTCATGGGGTCTATCAGGCTGTGATCCCCTTCATGTTGTCAGTATCTTGGGTGCCCATGAGCCTGGTGTGTTTTCAGGTCTATCAGGGATCCAAACCTGCTGTCAGACAGGTGGCTCCCAGCAAAGCAGTTCAGTGTGCTACTGACTGCACCATGGAGGCTGGGCCAGTACTTCAGATTTCATCGATAAACTATTAATAATATGAGGGTCTGTTGAAATTCCATCTCAGCTTATTCATCTTTTATGTCTCATCTATAGAAAATTGTATCTTGTTGACCAGAATAATTTTTTCTATTTTTATGCCAATGCTGACTCTCTTTTCTGGTTGCAGGTTGGGTGAGACTTCAATCTGGAAAACGAAAAAAAAAAAAAAAAGTACCTCCCAGCATACTGCACAATGATAAATTGTAAACCAGGGAACAGATCGAAAGGGTGTTATTGGATATTTTACCTTACAAAATTTTAAGTCTATCCAGCTAAGTGTTTCATTAAACATGTTCCCTGTTGTGGCTCTATTTGGAATCTTGGCCCTTAGTCCTGTCACAGTTCATTTAAAAAAGCCTAGAATTGACACAGCAAGTGCTAGGAACAAACACTTGGGCAGTCAGAGAGAGCAGCATGTTATTCCGCTTTAAACATTATTAGATAGAATTTGACTGAGTCCAAAGTCTTGGTCATTGCAGTTGACACTTGGTAGGTGAAATTAGGTCACATATGGAAATAAACCAGGTTTCTTTACAATTATATTTTTCCTTATCCAGAGTATTAATAATAATTATAAAAAATTAAACTTTTAATATACTAATATGATTTTGTCTTATGGAATAATAAATATAATTTTTTTGAGATTGAAGACCAAGGCTACCCCCATAGCTTAGTGGGTAAGAGAGCTGGATCCTATACTGCTGACTGCATGGTTCAAATTGCAGCCCCAGCAGCATGGAAAATGTGTCAGGAATGTGTGCCTCTGTGTCCAAAATTCAGACAGGATGAAGAAATGGAAGAGAAGGGATTGCAACACGGACATGCTTTCTTGGGGGTGCTTTTCCCTCTCTCTCTTCTCTCACATATACTCTCTAGCAATTAAAGATTAAATATTAAATTTTTTCTATGAGTAAGTAATACCAATATTGTAAAAAAAAATCAAAAGGAAAATGAAATTTTAAAAAAAGAGGTTCACATACTTATAAGTGATATTTCAGTCTATTTCTAAGTCAAGGCACTAACTTTACGATTTTCCACTTTCTTAATGCAGCAAAAGGTGTCATCTTAGAGAAGAGGTAGATCTCACCAGACACTGCATCTTGACCTTTGACTTTTCAGCCACGTGAACTTTGAGAAATTCATTTCTGTTGTATATAAGTTACCCTAACTAAGCTGTTTTGTTATAGCAGTAGAAATGGACTACAACAATACCTTTCCTCCTCTTACTACTCACATTGAAGCTGTCTAATCCTGTGTAGTCTGTAGTATTTCATCTTTCATGTTTTTGTTTTCTTTTCACCATTTCTATTTTCACAAGCAAATGTGGACCTTCATTTTTGTTTGGCTAAAACCATAGCAATAACCTCCTTAATGATATCATTACTTTAAATTTTTCTGTTGTATCATCAGTTCCTTTAATGCTAGCCATTCAAGTAGGTGTGTAGTGGTTTATTATTATGTTTTATTTTGCATTTCCTCAATACTGATGTTGACCGTTTTCTCATGTGTTTATCGCCATCATGTATTTCCATTTGTGGGTGTCTGTCTATTCAGATCTTTTTATTGGGTTGTTTGTTTTCACATATTCTTGATATAAGCCATATGTCAGGTATATGTAATGTGGACATTTTCTTTGTTCTATTGTTTTTAAATAGCAGAAGGTTTTAATTTTGATGAAGCCATTTTATAATTTTACTTATATATTCTGCGCTTTTTGCATTCCAAGTAATCTTTGCATTCTCTAGGCTTACAAAATGTTCTCCTTTCTTTCACAGGATTTATAGTATTGCTTTTATGTTTTGTATATAATTAATTTCAAGTTAATTTATATTAAAGTATAAAGTAAGAGTTTAATTTATTTCTATTTTACTATCTAGTTGTTTTAATGCATTAAAATCTTAAGTTATTATTATTGAAGTGCTAGAGGGTGCTTGTGCTCAGTGGATAGAGACAGAGAGAGAAAGAACAAGAGGGAAAGTGAGAAATCACTCCCTCCCACCCCTGACACACACAGAGGATGGCCACACCATAATCCCTTCTCCACAATTCTCCTCTTGGAATTTTGAGCATGCATGCAAATTCACCCTTAAAGGCCCTGGGTCTGGGACTCAAATGGCAGAGCCTGCCATGTGGAATCCAGCCATCCTAACCACTTTCTGGCCTTAAAAACCTTTTTTTTTTTTTAAGTTTATTTATTTATTTCTTCCATGAGCAAGCAGGACAGAGAGAGAAAGAGGGGGAAGAAGAGACGATATCCCTAGTAGAATCTTGACACCAATGTCCACCCATGAGCCTCAGCCAGTCCTCAATCACGGGCAAGGATGGACCTGGTATTCTGAGGGGGGTCTTCAGACTTGAGTTAGAACATTACTATGTGGGATTGCCTCACAGAGTGTCATGTCATGTTTTTACTGCTGTACCACACTAGCCCCTAAAAAATTGTTTTTAAAAGTTTGTGTATTCATTTATTTCACATTTAATCACTGTATATCATTATAGCATACAAAATGAGTTTTTGCAGCATGAATACACTGTATTCTAGTCAAAATTATTACTATAGACATTATCATCAGCAGATAATTTCCCATTTTGTGTCTCTTAAGTATTTTGCTTCTTTATTTTTTCCCTTGACTCCCTCCTTCTCACCCTTTCCCATTTCCCATCTTCTTCCCACAAATGAGTTAAACAGATAATTCTCTAAGGAAGAAATATGAACAGTCAAAAAGCATATGAAAAATGCTCAGTATGTCATTACATGCTAATCAAAGCCACAATGAGAAACCACATAACCCAAGTCAGAATGGCTAAGATTAAAAAAATTAAGAACGATAAATGCTGGCAAGAAAATAGAGAAAAAGAGATTTTCTTACACGGTTGATGGTAATGCAGATTAGTATAGCCACTGTGGAGAACCAATATGGAGGTTCCTCAAAGTACTTCAAAAAGGTTCACCACATGATCCAGCAATTCAACTCCTAGCTATTTACATATGGATAAGAATATACTCAGAGAAACATTTGCACATCCATGCTTACTGAGGCATCATTCACAATTGCTGAGACAAATGATAATAAAAAGATGAATGGATTGAGAAAGTGTGGCGCTTGTACAGTACAGAATATTACTCAGCCTTAAAGAACAATGAGATCCTGGCATTTGATAGAAAGTAGATGAATATGGAAGATTTATTGCTAAGTGAAGGAAGTCAAACTGTAAAAAAGAGGTATTGTATGTTCCCACTTAATAAATAACAAATGTCTTCACTATGGCAGAAACTGAAAGACTGGAAGGTATAAAATCATGGAGAGCAGGGAACCAGCAGTTGGCGTAATGGCTATGTCGCTGGACTCCCACGTAGTCGGCCGCGGTTCGAGTCCCGGACCCGGTGGCTTAGAACTCACGCTGGGCGCGTGTGCGTGCGTGCCCAAGACCCCGAGAGGAGAATGGAGGAGAAGGGATTGCAGCGTGACCAATCCCCCCTGGGGGGTGATTTCTCGCTTTCTGTCTCTATGTCTCTGTCTGTCTGGTGAGCGCACGTGCCCTATAGTGAAAACCTTTCAAAAAAAAAAATCATGGAGAGCAACTGTGATTATTTATTTGTTTCTTGGGAGAGAGAGAGAAAGAGAGAGAGAGAGAGAGAGGATATATATATATATATCTTGAGAGAGAGAGATAAAGACACACCTGAGAGGGTCTTTCTGCCATGATCTTCCTAATAGTCCTGCAGGTAGCCAGGATTATAGGTGTTCTCGGTGTGTTGAGGTAGACTCAGGATGTAAACCTGGAGTCCTCTTACATGGCTTCCAGAACCTCAAAGCACCCCTATTGCCTGTGCCACCATGGCTGGGCCTCAACACATTATTAGAATAGACAACTGTTTAATTATTTTGGCTGCCTTGCCAAATATCAGTTGACCATATATCCATGAATCTATTCTATTTCATTGATCCTTATGACAAACCACATCAGGGGTGACACAGTTCATAACAATAACGTAAGAATATTTAACTGTTTATTTTCAAATTAAAAATGATGGGTTACCTTGTGATTAGAATATACCTTTATGTTGGAAAATGAAGTTACTTTACTTCTGAACAAAAAAAAAAAAAGAAGAAGAAAAGAAAGATCCAGAAAAGGTTTTGCTCATATGAAAATGTTCTTGTATTCTCTTCCCATATGAAGGATAATCTTACTAGGCATAGTATTCTTGGTTGAAATTTTTTTTCAGTCAACACTTTGAATATATTTTCCCATTCTTTCCTTGCTCACATTGTTTCCTATGAGAGGTTCGTTGTTAGACTGTTGGGATATCCTTTGTATGTAACTTGCCGTTTCTCTCTTGCTAGTCTAAGTACCTTGTCTTTATCTGTGGTTTTGGTCAATCTGGCTATAATGAGACTTGGAGAAGATCTTCTTGGGTTGATTCTATTTGGGATCCTATGTATTCTTGGGTCTGGATCTTTAAATTTCTCTCTAGATTTGAAAAATTTTCTTCGAAGATTTCATAGACTAGATTATCAATGCCCTTAATAATCTCTTTACCTTCTGGGATACCAATTATCTGAATGTTTCGATGTTTGATGGTATCTAGTATTTCTCATATATTATTTCCATTTTTGGGGGGACTATTTCTCAGTCTTTGTGGTGGATTTTTTTATAACCAAGAATTCTGTTTTCTACACCTGAGGTTCAGTCTTCTGTATGATCTAGTCTGCTTTTAATATTTTCAAGGGAGGTTTTGATTTCCTGTATTTCAGCCTTCATCTCTAACAGTTCTGTTTGATTCTTTTTTATGGTGTGTAGTTCCTCTTTCAGATTGTGCAAGAACTTCCTCACCTTCTGGAGCTCCTCATCTCTATTCGCTTGCCTCTTCTGGAGTTCATTGTCTCTTTCGCATCTCTGTTAACTTTGTCACTATGAATATTCTAAATTCTTTATCAGACATTTCCATGATTTCCATTGAACTGTCTATGGATGAAGAGGAGTTATTTTTTTTCCCTTGGAGGAGAGGTATTTTCTTGCTTTCCCATATTTCTTGTGACCCTATAGTGATTTCTAGTCATCTGATGGATGGTGTGTTTCTTCCTAATTCTTGAAGTTCAATCTGAGCATTCAGGAGCATGCAGGAGGAGGTGATCTGCAATCTCTTTGCTGTTCCATTTTTACTCCCCCCTTTTTTATTCCTTTTTCATCCTGTTTTATCCATTTTTAGAAAATTTTCATTTCTCTTTTTCCCTGAAATCACTAGTTCTCAGCAGCATGGAGGAATCTTCTTCTGAAGGTCTGCCCTTGCCCTTTGCCTCTCCACTTGAGTTTGGGGGCTGGAGGCCCCCAAAAGGAAATCTTCATTTGTCCTTTTCTCTAAAATCACTAGTTCTCAGCAGCAATGGAGGAGTCTTCACAAACCAAGTATTCTAATTCTTCTCATTTTGTTTATCTCTTTCAAGATACATCATCATTCTAGGTCCTTTTCATTTACGTATAAATTTTAGAATCACCTTGTCAGTTTTAAAAAAAAGTTGACTTGGATTTTGATTGAGATTTGTTGAGTCTTAAATCCATCTGGAAAGAAATGACATCTTGGCAACCTTCAGTATTTAAATCTATAAACACAATATGCATCTTTACTTATTTAAATCTTTAATTTTTCTCAGCAGTGTTTTATAATTTTTAGTGTACAGGTCCTGAACATATTTTTTTGTTAAGTTTATCATTAATTTTTGTGACATTTAAATTGTATTTTATTGAAATATTCAATTGCTCATCTATAGACATACTATTGTTTTTGTAAATCAACGTGCATTTTGAAGCATGGTTTTCAATACTAATTAATTTTCTTTAGTAGATGTATTAATAGAATTCTTCAGATTTTTGGTAATTTGTATCATTTAAAATATTTGTCTATTTCACCCAGTTTCTTATATTTATTGGTATAAAGTTGATCATCATATTTTCTCTTTTTTTAAAGTTTATTTTTTATTTGAAGGGGGAAAAAGCCCATTAAAATGGTCTATCACATCACAGTCCCCTTCTTTCAGTACTTTAGCTAGTCAGGATCATGGGTCCACATGCCTGGCATGTTTCAGATCAACTTGAGATTTGAACCTGTGGTTGGCCATGTAGCTTCCAGCACTGCAGATCAGTAACTGCTACCTGCACTAATATTCGAGGCCACAATATTCTCCTATTGTCCTTTAATATATTTAGGATACATAATGACCCTTGTTATTTATTCTATTGGTAATTTTGATTATTCTTAATTTTTCTTTTCTTTTCTTTTTTTTTTTTTTTTTTACAGTTAATCACTATTCATCTCCACGGCATACAAAATGAATCTTCCCAACATGAATACTCTGCAAATGAGTCCAGTCAATGATATTATCATACACATTATGATCTGACAGGAGGCGGAGCCGAGGACAAACAGTAATGCTAGCAATGAGGAGTGGCTTCAAACACAGATAAGCCTAGCTTGCTTGCCTGTCACACACTTCTAGTTGTTTAGTTCTGGGTTCTTATTCTATTTTTTCCACTGGTCCACATACATGTTTTTGTGCCAATACCCTGATATTTTGATTTTCACATCTTTGTAACACATATTGAGGTCAGGGATTGAGATTTTTCCTCCTCCACTTTTCTTGTGAAGAATTGCTTTGGCAATACAAGTTCTTGTATGATTCCAGACAAATTCTGTATTTTTTTTTCCTAAATCTATGAAGAATATCTCTGGTAATTTAACTGGGATTACATTAAATTTAGTAGATTAATTTGCATCTATTGTCATCAGAGATATTGGTCTATAGTTTTCTTTGTTTGATTTGGGGATGAGGGTGATGGAGGATTCATGAAATTTATTTGGGGATCCCTTTTTTGAATTTTTTTGAGAGGTTTTTGCTATAGGGTGCATGTGCTCGCCAGACGGACAGAGAGACAGAAAGCGAGAAATCACCCCCCAGGGGGGATGGCCACACCGCAATCCCTTCTCCTCGGTTCTCCTCTCGGGATCTTGGGCACACACGCACATGTGCCCAGCATGTTTTAAGCCACTGGGTCTGGGACGCGAGCCGTGGTCTACTACATGGGAGTCCAGCGACATAGCCATTACACTAACTGCTGGTCCCCCGTTTTTGAATTTTTATAAATACTTTGAGTAGAATGGGAGTTAACTCTTCTTTAAGTTTTGTAGAATTCAGAAGTGAAACTTTCAGGACCTGGGCTTTTCTTTGTTAGGAAGTTATTTATTATTGATTCAATTTTATTGCTTGTTATTTGTCTATTTAGGCTTTCTATGTGTTCCTTATTCGGTGCTCCCTCCACCCTCAGAGGTTTTTGCTATAGTGTGCATGTGCTCACGGAAAAGACAGAGAGAGATGGAGAGACAGAAAGTGAGAAATCACCCCCTGGGAGGATCGCCACTCCACAATCCCTTCTCCACTCTCCTCTAAGGATTTTGGGCACACATGCACATGTGGCCAGTATGTTTTAAGCCACTGGATTGGGGACATGAACTGCATGCAGTCAGCTACATTCAGTCCAACGACCTATTACACCATCTGCTGGTTTGGGTTGATAATATGTTTCCAGAAATTTGTCCATCTCATACGGTTTTCTCATCTGTGGGCATATAGTTGCTCATAGTATTCTCGAATGATCTTTTGTATTTCTGCCATATCTGTTATAATGTTGCCTATTTCATTGGAAATTTGACTTATTAGTTTCCTTCTTATTTCTTCTTCATCTTGCTAATGGTTTGTCAATTTTGTTTATCTTCTCAAAGAACCAGCTTTCGGTTTCATTTATTTTCCGTATAGTTCATTTATTCTTGATTTTATTTTTCTCAAATCTTTATTATTTCTTTTGTCCTGGAATTTTTGGGGCTTTTCAAATTCCCTGTGGTGTGCTGTTAGCTTGTCCATTTGCCACCTTACCACGTGTGACAATTGCTATGAACTTCCCTCTGGTGAGGGATTTTTCTAAGTCCCACAGATGATGAAAACTGTGAACTAATTATCATTGGTTTCAATGAATCTTTTGATTTCAGTCTTTATTTCTTCAGCAGTTGTAAAGTCATTCAGGAGTAGATAGTTTTGTTTCTATATGTTTGTGTATTTTTGATTTTTTTCCCTGAAATTAATTTTAAATTTAGTTTCATCATGGTTAGAGAATATGCTTGAATGTGACAACTGCGCTTGTGTGAGTTCTGGAAACTGGCTTACAGATTCTTGGTAATATGCTTTTACCTGACACTTTTTGTCCAGCACGATAGTGTTTTGTTCTAAGCATGCACTTCCTGGCAATCAGCCAAAGAGTCAAAGTGAACATCATGTAAAATTCTGGAACTATTTTTCTGAATTGCTCCCTCCTTTCTGGTAATAAAACCCCGATTCTATTCACTTTCAGGCTATCCTCTTCTATTCTGTGCTTAGCTTCCTCACCTGGACTATAACCTGAAAAGTATCTCTAGGTAAAATTAGGGCAATTATAGAATTAATATCATTTGTTTCCTCCCTCTCAGAGATCTCAGTCCTGTGCTGTGTGTTATTCAGTGTCTGAAGAGATGTTTTACATGTTTTGTCTAGTGCTTTAACTGATTAGGATAGAAGGGTATGTCCAGAGCTGCTTTCTCTCTCTTGGATGGGAAGAGAATGTCTTTATTTTTCTTTCTTTTATAAAAATTATTTGTATGTGTGTGTGGGTGTTGACAGCATCTGACTGTGTCATGAGCCTCCTGCCTCAGCCTCCTGAGTTGCTGCGATTATAGGTATATACCGTGGCCCTCAGCTTAGGTTTTTTTATGTCCAAACAAATATTTTTGAATTAAGAGCTCCTCTAAATGAGATCTTTCTGTTTGCTTGTTTGTTTATTTTTGAATTTTCAGAGTGTATACATGTTTGCCAGAGAGACAGAAAGATAAAGCATTTCCCAGTGATGCTTTATCAATTGCGTGGTCACCTGCAATTTCTTCTTTGTTTCTCTATCCTGTCAGGATTTCAGGCATGCACGCACATGAGCCTGGCATATTTATTTATTTATTTTATACTTTTGGAGAGGTTTTTGCTATAGGCCGCGTGTGCTCGCCAGAGAGAAAGAGACAGGGAGATAGAAAGCGAGAAATCACCCCCCCAGAGGGATGGCCACACCACAATCCCTTCTCCTTCAGTCTTCTCTCGGGATCTTGGGCATGCACACACATGCGCCAGTGTGAGTTTAAGCCACTGGGTCCAGGACTCGAATCGCAGTCGACTACATGGGAGTTAAGCAACATAGCTGTTACACTAACTGCTGGTCCTGAGCCTGGCATTATTTTTAAACCTTGTGACTGAGACTTGAATGTCAGTTAGGCATGTGGGATCTGGCTCCCTTAATCACTAGGCTACAGAGCCAGCCCAACCAGAAGATCTTAATAAAATATTGATTTACTACCTGCCAGACACTGTGCTAACCATATTATAAATATTATCTCCTTTTTTCTTCTCAAGAATCTTACAATGCAGGTACCATTCTCATTCCCATTTTATAGATAGAAATGTGAGAGAAATTAAGTAATCTTCCCCTGGTTCCACAGTTAGTATACATCTGACACTTCTTTGTCTTCTTAATCACCACTGTCATGGTATATTATTGGATTTGTCTTGTTGCCTTGATCATGCCTTCCATTTGAGAGGAGAAACATTTAAAAATGGTCTACAGGGGCTGGCAAGTGGCAGGGTGGTTGGGGTTCTGGACTCCCACCTGGCAAACTGCAGTTCAAGTCTTGGACCTGGCAGCTTGCTCTCTCACTTTTTCTTTGTCTCTCTCTGGTCAAATTAAAAAACAAAACATAGTAGTAAATACAATTAAATAAAATATTTCTTTAAAAAAGGAAAAAAAAATGGTTTACATCAAGAGGACCAGCAGATGGTGTAATGGTTATGTCACTGGACTCCCATGTAGTTTATTATGGTTTGAGGCCTGAACCCAGTAGCTTAAAACTCACATGGGGCACGTATGCATGTGTGCTCAAAATCCCTAGAGGAGAATGGAGGAGAAGGGATTGAGGCATGGCCATCTCCCCAGAGGGTAATTTCTTGCTTTCTTTCCCTCTCTGTCTCTCCACTGAGTGCATGTGCCCTATAGCAAAAATCTCTCTAAGGAAAAAAAAAAATGTCTAGAACAAATTCAACAGGCTACATTCAAAGTTATTTATCTCTTGCTTTCATTACTTGTATTATGATGAGTTTTTCAGGGGCAGATGAGATATTATTGTAGTACATTATTATTTTTAAAGAATTATTCATTTAATTTAATTTATCATTATTATTCTTAAAATTTGCTACAGGAAACATGTGCTCACCAGAGAGGGAGAGAAAAGGAAAGTGAGAAAACAGGCTGCCAGGTCTGGGACTTGAACTGCAGGGGACTATGTGGGAGTCCAGCTCCCTAACCACAATGCCAGCTGTTGGCCCCAGTACATTATTATATCATTCTATCTAAGAGTCAATGAAGTTTATATGGACATTTTACCTGCATATAAATCACATCTTTTATTTTGACCTCCTTTTGGCTTGTTTGTTTAGTTTTTGCTATAGGACATGGTATAGAGCTCTTGCTGGAGAGACACAGAGATGGGGGTGGGGGAGAGAGTGAGAAATCATCCCCTGTGTGGGATGGCCTTGCAGCAATCCCTTCTCTATTTTCCTCTCAGGAGTTTTTGGCTGTCATGTTTTCCAAGCATCTGACTCAGGACTCAACCTACAGAGTAGGGTATGTGGGATCCAGCCTCCTTAAGCTCATGGCACCTGCTGGCCCCATTTGTGACCTCTTGAAAATTGTGAACAACTGCTGTGACCTGTATGACTACTTAACAAGATATATATAGCTTAAAGAAAAAGAGATGAAAAGGCAAGAATACAAGTGTCCAACCAAAAGGTGCTATGCCAGGTGTTGGAGCTAAATTGAGTCAGGGCAAACTCTCATTTATTTAAGGAGATACCAATTCAGGTAAGCTAAGTTTCCCCTCTTGGTAGAAAAGATTGAAATTTGCCTTTCTCTTGTTAAAAATTTCCTTTTCTTACTTGAGAATCAAATCCTCATAGACATGAGAGATTCATTTTGTAGACCTTTTCTTAGAGGTCAAAATAAAACTTTTCTGGATGAGGTTTTTACTAAGTAGGAAAGTAAACAAAAGTAAGACTTTAAACGATGGTAGTTCCATTTAAGCAGCTGTGCCTCCCTTCTTTAATGTTATTAAATTTAAAAGCATGTGTCAATTGTCCTGTGACCACACAACTAATTTACTAAAGCTCTATGTCATTTTCTGGAGAGTGAAGGCCTAGCCCCCTGTAGTCCTCTCAGAGATAACCCATCAAGTCCGGGCTGAGAGCTAATAAGACTTTTCAAAGACAGGATCACAGTGTAGAGCTGTAAATGGAACTTAAGTGTTTTTGCAGCTGGAAACTGTCTATGTGCAGTTTATGTCACGTGGCCCAGTGCGAAGTTTAACTAAAAGGCTCTGTCCTTCCCAAGGTTTATCTGTGGTCATGATATCCCCTGAGTAAAATATAAATGGTGTAAAGGTGCTTTGAAACATACCCCACCTGGCTGTAGTCCTAGGAGTTCAATAAAGAAGAAAAATGCCTAAGAGCAGAAACTCAGAATTTTTGTTATGATCAATGGATTTTCTTTAAGACACTTGCCCTATGGTGTTAATGGGCTCTAATGTATCCTTATCTTTACAGAGTCCTTTCACTTTTTTTTTTTTTAAATAGAAAACCATTAAGGAAATTAAACATGAGTAGGTGAGGTGGGGCCAGGGCACAGGACCTGACAGCATAGCCTATCATTTTGCATTACCTTGTAAGTGTTTTGTATCTTTAAGTGACTAACGTTAATGCGCGGACCAAAATCAACTTTAAACAGAACAATTTCTCATTTGAGAACTGTTTTTATACCTTTCTTCCTTTATGGTTTTATTATGTTTTCTTACACTCGATTTGTATTTAGTATGCCCTTCATTCACATAGTAATGTAGTTATATAATTAATTATGTACATATAAATCATATGTTCATGTTTTAGCATATTAATTACATACACAGTTTCTGCGTGCTGTGTCCTGTCACATGCATTACATGTTCGTACTTTTTTCCGGTTGCGTATACACACACATGCACATTCTCTCTACCCCTTTTCTGTAGCTTGGTTTTTTTATAAGCCATCATGAACCATGTGGAGGAAAGACGTAGTTAATGAATGAATTAATTAAGTAAACTAAAGAGATATATTAAATTACAACTGCAGAATGTCACACCCTCCTCTTTATAGGTCTCCTCTTTAATAGACCTATTAACCAGACAACCAGGAGGGGGGGTTAAGAGTGGGGAAGTGCCCTATTCAGGCAAACCAGAACACCAATGATGAAAAGAGTAAAGTGCAAATAAATTTTGATTTTAATGTGACTTAACTCATTTAGTGCCCTAGAGAGAAAACAATGAATTCAACAGAAGGATATTGTTGAAATCCTCCAGAGCTGCCTCTGTAATTGCTCAGAGGGAAACAGAATGACTTGGAAAGGAAAGATCGCAGACTGCATGGGCCTTCGTGGCCTGGGAGGGGTTAAGCAACTTTATCTGATCTTCAGCTATTTCACTGAACAATTAAGACCTAAGGTCTGGAGAAGTTAAAAGCTAGAAGTGAAGCCAGGACTCCTCAAGACTCCAGCTGGCATTAAATGACAAGGAAGAATTCAGAGACCAGACAAAGCTGTTATTATGAGCCACTGGCGAGGAATAAAATGACATTTTTAAAAAGGGGAGAAAGTAAAGGAAGAATGAAAAGCAAAATTTAGAAGCAAATTTATGCTTGATCTTTAAGTAAATTAAACCTCAATGTTTGAATCTTTTTGCCTTTGCTGTTAAGCTTCTTTGATAAAATTTCAATTACAGAATATTTTTACTGTGGCTAGTGAAAGTGCTGATAAATCACAGCATCTCTGAAGAGTGTATAGCCCTTGCAAAAAAGAGTGATCAATTATTTTTAATTAATTTCTCACTTTAACCAAAAAGCATGTGATATTTATGGATTTATTCTCTGGAAATGGTAGTGGCTGTTATTTCAGCAGAGAAAAGAATCTTGATGTACTTCCTTGCTATCTTACTAGAAAACAGTTTCATTTCATAGGCTTAATTAACGGACTCTAAGGATTACCAAAATGCCAATGATAAAAATTGCTGAGTTTCAACATTAATGTTAGGTCAATGCTATTGAGAGAAATAAAAGGTCTCTAAAAACTTTAAGATCTAAAACACGTATCTGAATTTTATGCACCAATATTATAGGAACTAGAATATCTGTTAAACTAAATCTGAAAACTAACAGAAAAAAGTGCTGACTGTGGGACTCTGGGCCATCCAGTGTGGGTAAGATATAAACGAGTTGGTATGGACACTGTAGCCTATGTTGCTCTAGATTTTGGGTACAGAGGACTTTCAAAAATAGTCATGTGGATGGCTTTGTGGGACACTGGTACTTCTAGTAAACTAGTATTTCTGGTGCTAGGGCTTGCATATTTTGAAAAGAATATTTAGGTGAATCTAAGAAGCATTCCTGACTAGGAACCACTGATCAAGGTGTACCAAACTGATTGCAGCCCCTGAATACTCTCATGAACTATCCTGCTCCTGAATATTTTATCCATGCCGTTTACATTGCTTAATCTGACCATCTTTATCTCACTTCTCTTCCTGGGGATCTCCTATTCATCTTTCAAAACTATTCTTCTGGTTCCTCTGAAATTCATCATGATTCTTGCCATGTTTATTCATTTTCTATAGTCTTTGACATTTAATAGGTCATCAATAAATATTATTTAATGAATGAATAAACGAACACATCATAAAATTGTGCCAAGTGCTTCAGTCCGTTACAAAATAAATGAAATATGACTCCTACTCTGTCAATAGCAAGAAGATGTTGTATGTTATAATGTAATGAATAAGAAATGCCATAAAATCCTATTTTTCATGTTCAAAGGAGAAAGAATTTGATTTAATTTCTAATTCATTGAAGATTGGTTTAAAAGAGTATACAGAGCAGAAAGCAGTATACAACTGGCAGGGGAGAATAACACGAACAAGGGAACAAGTGAAGGAAGCCTGGAAAAATGTTTCTCTAAAAAGGGCATTTTAGTACTTTTTGTCATCTCTAACAAGAATACCATATATGCAGTGACTAATAACCAACAGAAATTTATTTCTCACTGTTCTGGATGCTGGGAAGTCCAAGATCAAGACACTGGCACATTCAGTGTCTGGTGATGACTTGTCTCCTGGTTAGTAGATGGACATCTTGCCTTCTCATGGGATCTTAGTCAGCGCTCCTACCTAAAGGTGTTTGTGAGAAGATGGTCACAGGAATATGAGAGAGCTGGTTCTGCCTCGTGTTGTACTTTTAGAGGTTGCCAAACTAACAGACTGTTGGAGTGGCCTGGTGAAAGTACTGAGAGGTGCTAGCTTGGTTATGATATTCTCGAGGATGGGAAGCCATTTTCCATAACACAGTACATATTTTAAATCACCAACTATTATGTGGGCACTCTTTGTACAAGAAGTAGAACATACAAGATGGGAAGTGAACGGCTTAACGTGGGAGTGGCCTCACACATACATTTTCTATACTGACATAATGCTCCCCCCCACCAAATTAGTGGTTTTAAACAATACACAATTTTTCTCTGTTTTTTTTTTTTTAAGAGGTTTTTGCTATAGGGTACGTGCGGTCACCAGACAGACAGAGAGACAGAGAGACAGAAAGTGAGAAATCACCCCCCAAGGGGGATGGCCATGCCGCAATCCCTTCCCCCCGCCCATTCTCCTCTTGGGATCTTTT
>NW_006203719.1:192038-233559 GCF_000334495.1 Tupaia belangeri chinensis | reverse complement strand
AAAAGCGAGAAATCACCCCCTAGGAAGGATGGTCACACCACAATCCCTTCTCCTCCATTCTCCTCTCGGGATCTTGGGCACTCATACACACGTGCCCGGCGTGAGTTTAAGCCACCGGGTCCAGGACTCGAACCATGGTCAACTACGTGGGAGTCCAGCGACATAGCCATTACGCTGACTGCTGGTCCCTAACAATACACATTTTTCATTTCATAGCTTAGTAGGTTAGAACCCTGGCATACTTGGTTTGGTCTCTGCTTAGAGTCTCACAACGATGAAATCGAGGTGTTGGTAGGCCTGTTCATCTTTCTTGAGGTTCAGGGGATGAATCCACTTCCCTGGTTATGCAGGTTGTTGGCTGAATTTACTTTATTTCCAATTCAGTCTTCAGTCACCGAATTGTTTCTTTGCTGCCTGTTAGTTGGTGGCTGGTGTTTCCTCCTAAGAGCTGCTTGCATTTCTTCTCATGCTTTGTAGGTAGTATCTGGTAAGCAAGGAAAGGCCAAGTTCCTTTCATACTTTGAATCTCTCTGGCTTCCCCCTCTGCCGCATCTCTTCTTTAAAAAGTTTATTTATTTCTAAATCCATAAGTGAAAGAAAAAAAGAGAAATACACACACACATACACATACAGACAGGCAGAAAATCTTCACACCATGATACACTCTCAGCCCCAGCCAGCCCTGGATCAGGAGAAAGTCTGTGCCTGGTGTTTTCAGGGAGATCTCAGATGCAAACCCAGAACTTCCCATGTGGGTCATCATCACAGATACAATGCTGTATCTTTTTCACTCATACTGGAGAAAAATTTCTGGTTTTAAGGGCTCATGTAATCAGCCTGATCTCATTAGGTTATTCTTATTTAGAAGTTTTGGACTGAACAGATCGGCAAAGTCTCTTTTGCCACATAGCATAATATTTACAGGTCCCAGGGATTAGGGAGTGAATTTCTTTGGAAACCAGCCTATTTACCTCACACTGATTACTTGGGATCCCAGTGATCTTCTTGGGAAATCTGTGCTCTCTGTCCTTATAACTCTGAAGTTAGAAGTCTTGGTTCTGAGAAGGCAAACATTCTACCAGGAGACACAGTGATTACCAACTCTATCATACTGGAGTTAGCCATCAAAATGGAGAGCACTATGTTGAAGAATGACATTGTAGTCATAAAAATGCAGAGACCAGAGCAATGCAATAGAAAAACAAAATGGTGATGTGTGCACACTTCATTTGTAGGCAGTTTATTTTTAATCTTTGGAAGACATGGTGGGGGCAGGGAAGTCTTGCATTTCCAGTTATTCATAGAAGGTTGGGAAGAAACTGTGATCTGATAAGCACCATAAATGATAGAAGGGAGGCAACCCATCAACAGGGGGAGAAAAGGCATTCCAGACATAGCTGAGGTCCTGGGAATGCACAGATGAAAGGATTGATGTGCTTCCCTACTTGGGTGGAGGGTTACTGATGGGTGGGGGAGTACTGGATAGAGAAGGAGGGTCTTGAGAAATGGTGCTGTGAACTCCAAGAAGCTCTTGGCCATGATGTATACAGGAAAGTTAAGAGCTACTTTAAGGTTTTAATAATGAGTGTAAAATGATCAAAGTAGTGTAAAGAAAAGATCATTTTGGTGAAATGTTTATGCCTGACCTTAGGAGAAATAAATACGGTCATATTTTTACTGGGATATTTCTATCAGTTTGAACAACTGGGAGTTTCTAAATTAGGAAAGAAAGAATGGGGTAACTAGGGAAAATAAAGTATTGAAACCTTGAAAAGTTGTACCAAAAATATGTTACCCACTAAAGCAGCTAAAATTTATTTTTCCCAAAGTCTTATCTAATTTTTTTCCTTAAAACAATCTCTCAGCCTTTGCTGCAGTAAGATATTCAGTGCTATAGAGAGCATATTACTAAGAGTGAAGTGACTAAATGAGGTTTGCTGTAACATGTTATAAAGCTCCAGATTGCATTAATAATGGTACTAGAACATTTATACTGCAAAACTTAGTATAATTGCATTTCAGTTAGGTTCCTTTTCGAAAACAGGTGGAATATAAAAACTCTATCCCTTCAAGTACCACAGAAGATTAAAAAAACACACTATAGCATTTACTACATTACCAGATGTTTCCTAAGCACTTGAGGCATATAGTCATTCAGTCTTACAACAACCCTAGGAGTGGATACTTTACTCGTAGTAGAGTTTAAGTCCTTTATTCATGGTTACAGAGCAGAGACATAGTTAATTCAGAACTAAACTCAGGCCTTCTGCCTTTACTCTTTATGATATATCCAAACCACTACACTAGGGGTCATCAAATTATGGTGTGTTGGCAAAAATGGCCTCCACCTGTTTTTATAAATAAAGTTTTATTAGAGCACAGCCATGCCATTTATTTATGTACATGGTGTTAATGGCTGCTTTTGGTCTACAAAGATGTAACTAAATAGTACGGTAAAGATGGTATGGCCTGAAAAGTCTAATGTATTTACTAATTGGTCCTTTCTGGAGAAAAGTTAGCTGATTCCTCCTTCAAACTCATTATACAGACCCTTCCTGATAACTGGATTAACAATCTGGCCTCACAGTATGGTCTTTACCTTTATTAAAACAACTTTAACATCCAAAGGACAATTACTTTCCAGGAATTTCAAATACGGTAGTTAGAAAAGATGTTTCACTTCCTTTTTTCCCTTTTACTCATTACATCATTTTGAGAGAAAAAGGTTCCACCCTGCCTCCACATTCTAGTTAGAAATAAATTTAAGTTTGCAAGGAAGATGCATTAGAAAGTGGTGTTCAGAGAAACTGGGCCAACAGATTTTATAAATATAAATGAACAAAATTTATAAGTACACATACATATATAGATGGAGAGAGACAGAGAAAAGCCAAGTAAGAGAGAGTGAGAGAGAAAAAGAGAGAGATTTATTATAAGGACATGGCTTACATGATTGTAGAAACTGAGAAGTCCTGCAATCTGCTATCTGTAAGCTGGAGACCCTTGGAGAACTAGCAGCACAGTTCCAGTTAAAGTTTGAAGTCCCAAGAACCATAAGAGTCAATGGCATAAGTTCTAGTCAGAGTGCAGGAGAAAACTAATATTTCTGTTTGAAAACTGATAGAAGGGGACCAGCAGTTAGCATAATGACTATGTCTCTGGACTCTTATGTAGTCGACGGCGGTTCAAGTCCTGGACCCGGTGGCTTAAACTCACGCTGGGCGTGTGTGCGTGCATTCCCAAGATCCCAAGAGGAGAATGGAGGAGAAGGGATTGTGGTGTGGCCATCCCCCCGGGGGGTGATTTCTCACTTTCTGTCTCTCTGTCTCTGTCTTCCTGGCGAGCGTATGTGCCCTATAGCAAAAACCTCTAAAAAAAATAAATAAATAAAGAAGAAGGAATTCTCCCTTATGTACCTTTTCTTCTAGTTAGGCCTCCAACAGATTGGAAGAGGCTCATCCACACTGGGAATGTCAACTGCTTCACTTAATCCATTGTCCAAATGTTAATCTGGTTTAGAAACATTCTCATAGACAACACCAACATGATTTTTGAGCAAATATTTGGGCACCCTGTATCCCAGTCAAGTGATAAACAAAATTAACCATCACAGGAAGAATTTCTAATTTCTATAATCTGAATTCAGATCATAATTATTCTCTTAGGTCATTAAGATACATCGACTATCTTACCACAGGTAGCAAATCTCAGAAGAGCTTGCAGGACCCAGCATCGGGCCTTTTACATAGATGACAAATCCTTTTATAAATATGTATCGGGAAACCATGGTGTGCCAGGCTCTGGTGATATGAAGGAAAGCAAGGTTTAGATCTTGACCTAAGAGTGTATAGTCTAGAAGGTGAATAAAAAAATGTAGAAGTCATATTTTTATGGTATGTTTAATTAAATTTATGATGGAGTAGTTAGGTATTGCTCTCTTAGCATATTGAAGATACTTTTAATCCAAGCCTTAGGGTGGGGGAGGTGGGCCATAGGTAAGAAGAGTCTTCAAGGAGATTTTTTTTTTTTTTTGAGAGGTTTTCGCTATAGGGCGCGTGTGCTCGCCAGAAAGACAGAGAGATAGAAAGCGAGAAATCACCCCCGGGCGATGGCCACGCCACAATCCCTTCTTCTCCATTCTCGTCTTGGGATCTTGGGCATGCCTGCACATGCGCCCGGCGTGAGTTTAAGCCTCTGGGTCCAGGACTTGAACTGTGGTCGACTACGTGGGAGTCCAGTGACATAGCCATTATGCTAACTGCTGGTCCTTGAGATTTTTTTTTAAAAATGGATTCGTGTTGGAAGGGTAGGAGTTACCTTGGTAAAGTTGGGAAAAGATGTTCTAGGGAGAAAAACTGCATATATATGGACATAAGAGAGTACAGATGGCCTGTAACCTATAGTGACAAAGAAAATGTAATAGATGACAGATGAGATTGGAGAGAAAAGCAAGGATCAGACTCAGTTATGGTGGCATGGTGGGAGTTCAACTCTGCCACACTGGAAGCCCTATGGAAAATAATTTGTTTCAGGGCCAACTTGTTCACATAGTGCATGCATGTATCTGCCTATGATCTTGGCTGGCGGGCAAAGACTAAGGGGAATCATAGCATGATCTCCTGTTGAGAGAGCCTATCTCTCTTTCTCTCTCACTCTCACCCTTGCTCTCTCTGTGACTCTTATGAAACAAAGAAATGAACTTAAAAAAACTAAAAAGAAAGTAATCAAGGATGGATCATAAAAGGCTGGGGCAAGGAGATTGAACTTCATAAAGTGATTAAAAACCCATGATAAGAGAGTGTTGAGTTTAGATTTGTGCTATGGTAATAATTAACGGAGTGAATTTGACTTAGTCTTCACAGTAGAGAGCAGACTTAAGGTGGCCAAGACAGTGAGACAAAGCATGGAGAACACATAGGAAGCTACTGAAACAATAAAGAGGAGGGCTGATGATGGCCAAAATAAAGATAAGAAGAAGTTGATATTTCCAAACTATTAAGATGATAACTATTAAGGAGGCCAGCAGCTGGTATGGTGGTTAAAGTGCTGGATCCTACGGGGCTAACTATTTGGTTCAAGTCCTGGACCTGGGGACTGGAAAAGCATGCTGAGTACATTTGCATTGGCACCCAAATTTACCAGAGGAGAATGGAGGAGAAGGGATTGTGGCCTGGCCATTCTCCCTGTGGGCGGTGAATGCTCTCTCTCTCTCTCTCTCTCATGAGTCCATGCATCTATAGAAAAAAACTGAAAAAAAAAAGATTTTGCTATTAATATGTTTTTGAGGATGAGATTGTAGATAATATATCAGATCATTTTTCTTATTTTAACTAATTTTTAATTTTATATTTGTAAAACCAGAAATGAACTCTAGATCCTTTGAAATCTCCTTTTTAGAGCCAAGAGAAATGCATGGCTCATATTACTTACCAACATTTTTTTAAACATCTTTCTATATGCTTCTGTATACAAAATTGCTTATTTTTCCTTGACATGAAGATGACGGAAAATGTGTCCCAGAGTAATCATAAGAGACACATCACATCAATTTCCCAAAAACAAGCTAATTTTTAAGACTACACTTCGTGTTCTGGAAACCACCTATCTAGGGAGAGTTAATTACCTAATCATCTTTAACTCCTGGGATTCTGAAGAGGAGGCGGGAGGTAAATGAAAGTCTGCTTCGGAGTGTTCTAAAATTGCCACCAAGTCACCGAAGGAGTTCTGACACTGACATGCCCGAGCGTTATGTGCCAGAAGAAAGTCACTTACTGATTTCTGATCTGACATGTATGGAACCAACAAGTAACAGTGTGTCTCAGACACAATAAATTAGGGGAAGGACGCTTAAAAACAGACACACGAAGGAAGCTTATGAAAAGACAAAACATCTTTTTAAGATGGTGACTTTAAATGAGATGGAATTTATTTTAGATAATGGATAACACTTCAAATCTCTTTGGAGTGATTAAAATCCATCAGTGCAATGATTTGTAGGTATGACTCTTCCATGTCTACCAAGCATTTTTATCATTTGATTGATCCACTCTTGTGTGGGGACATCCCCATTCATATCAATTAGGAATAAAGTGAAAGGGCTTCATAGATTAAAAAAAAATAAAAAGAAAGTTCATAACTTTAAATAGTATGAATTTTAATGATAAATCTAAAGTAGTCTGCAAAACCCTTTAATATACTTTATTAGCATATAAATATAATTGTGGGCTTAGTGTTATTCAGTGATAAATTTTTGAGTAAGCAAAGGAGAGAAATGCTATTTAACAAACACCTGTGCTTTATATTTAGCTCATTGTTAGGTATCTATCAACTAAAGGGCAATGTAGAAACATCAGGATGGAAATGAACTTCAGTATAAAAAACAAAACCAAAAAATATCTAGGGAGATATGATCTAGTAGGTTAAAAAGTTCTGACACTTGTTCATATTGCTTTCCATTCCACAATGAAAGTGTGAACTATAAATAGACAAGATGAGAGGAGGGTACTTTAATAAAAGAATAACAAGATAGATATCTATTGAATTCTCTTTGGGTGCCAAAGATTAAAAATGCTTTATATACATTATCTCACTTAAGTCTGGAAACCCTAGAATTTATGTTTCATGAAGGAAGAAATGATTTTGCTTGTTCTATTTCCTGATATTTTCTCTAACACCTAGAATGGTCTCAAGCATGTAGCAGGTATCTTCCAAACATTGTGAAATATAATATTCCTATAAGACAGGCTCTCTTCTTTTCCCCACTTTACAGGTAGAGAAACTGAAGCCTGCAGAGAGACTAAGGAAATCAAGCATGGTTGTCGAGTAGTGACTGGGATCATCAAGGGTGTGTGTGTGTTCACATTTAATCACTGTCCATCTTTACAGTGTACAACATGGTTTTTCCCAGCATGGATACAGTCGTATTAGTCCAGTCAAAGACGTGACCATGTACATTCTCATCAACGGATAACTTCATTTTTCTATTAAATGTTTTTGCTTTCCTGATCCCTTCCCTCCCACCCACTCCAGTACTGTCTCTATTAAATACTGTTACCCTCTCTGCTATTATACCTTCCAGTCTTTTAATTTCTTCTTTTTTTTGAAAGAGATTTTTTTGCTATAAGGCATGTGTACTTGCCAGAGAGACAGAAAGTGAAAAATCACTCCCCAGAGGGGAAGGCCACACTGTAATCCCTTTTCCTCCATTCTCCTCTTGGGATTTTGGGCATGCATGCACACGTGCCTGACATGAGTTTTAAGCTGCTGGATCTGGGACTCGAACTGTGGTTGACTACATGGGAGTCCAGTGACATAATCATTACGTCATCTGCTGGTCCCCAGTTTCTTTAGAGTGCAGGTATTCAGTGTGTGTGTGTGTGTGTGTGTGTGTGTGTGTGTGTGTATACATATATATGTGTATATATATTTAATATATATATTTTAAAAATATTTAGTTATTTATTTAATTTGACCAGAAAGGGACAGAGAGTGAGAAAAATACAGGGAAAGTGAGAAAGTAAAGTAAGCCACCAGGTCCAGGACTCGAACCACAGTTGGCCATGTGGGAGTCCAGTGCCCTTAACCATCATGCCACCTGCCAGTCCCACACATTCGATATATATTAAGCAGGGACATATAATACTTTTCTTTTATAGTTTGGCTTGTTTTGCTTTGCATTAAATGTTCTTAATCATTGTGCTATATTGTCTCCCATAAATAAGCAAAACCAGAGTAAAAGTAGCTGATAATGTTCATTGTCCTGTACATAATGATTAATCTCATTATTCTTAGTAAACAGGTCATCTTTTTACCTATGCGCATTGCTTAAAGCCTGTCAGTCTTTTCCTATTTTCATGTATTCATCTGGAAGCATATTCATTTGGGTGACTGTCTGGGTCCATGTTAATGTAGATACTTCTTCCAGCAGAACTGACAGTTTTCATTTTCTATCATAAGTGATGATATCTTGGTTAATTTCTTCATTTTGAGGCCTTCAGGTGAAATTGGCTGCTTTCAGTTATCATTTTCCTTAATTATAAAAAAATTTATTGGACTCATTGAGGTTCATAAAACTGCATCTTGAACAACATGACAATTATTCAGGTGGATCCCATCAAGACACACATCTTGCCTTCAGTGAACAAATTGTGTTAATCCTACTTGCTCGACCTTCAGGCACTACTGCGGACTTCACTATCAGCATGATGCCCCAATTTTTCCTAAGTGCTATATAAAGTATGGTGCTCTGATAATACTTTTTTATTATTTAAATTTATTTATGTACATTCATTCACTGTATATCATTACAGCATACAAATTGAGATTTTCCATCCAGAATACACTGTATATTGGCTCAATCAAGCACATCAACATACATGTTTACCATCAACAAATAATTTTCCATTTCTCGTTTCCTGTATATTTTGCTTTTTCCCCCCATCCTTGATTCCCTATTTATCACCCTCTACCATCTCTCACCCTCCTCCACCCAGTCTCTGGAATCAATGGTTGCTTTCTATGCCTCCCCCTCCCCCACATTTTATTGATTCACTAAAGATCATAATTAATATAAATATTTTGAATAGCAAGCACAGCATATATATATATATATATATATATATATATATATCCATGAACACAAGTCTGACTTTAAGCATAAACCTCAGTGAGTGGAATGAACAAACTATAAAGTAGCACTTAGCTGGGGCTATATAGCTTACTGCAATCATCAAATAGGTATTTTTAATGCATTGTTTTTTTAATTTCAAAAAAAATAGTTTTAGACTTTCTTTTTCCTGAAACTTTTTTTAACTTAATTAATTTACATTCATTCCCTAAGCATCTTCACAGCATACAAAATGTGATTTCCCATCCAGAATATACTGCAGAGTGGCTTATTCATGTATATTATTGTCAAAAATCTTCCAATTCTAGTTGCATATATATATTTTTTTAACCCCTATTTCTGACCCTCTGTTATTTCCCACTCTCTTCTCACACTATCTCTGGTGTCTACAGTTGTCTTCCATTCCTTTCTCACCCACATTGTATTGATCACACAATTTCTTAAATAATCTAACAATTTTCAATATCAAGTTCAGTTGATAATTTTAAGAAAATCAGTTTTAACTTAAATCAAAGAAATCCTAAGGAACTTTGCTTAACACTTAAAGCCAGGAAACAGGTTAGGATTCTGTTCAAATGGTAGGTACATGAACCTATAGACATCTCAAGTCAGGACACAAATCCTTAAAACCGTACAAAAAAGCCTTGAAGAAGATCAGCAATGTTTTAAACAAAAGTCATAAAATTCTATCTCACCAATTCAGTCTCATGTACTTTATCTTCTATTGTGGTTCGATTTTCCTGATTAAATTCTGGGATATAATATTCAACTCCAGACTTGTCCCTATGATTAGGTTGGCCAAAACAATGAGAAAAATATATGAGAAATACTAGATACCATCAAACGTCCAAACATCCAGATAATTGGTATCCCAGAAGGTGAAGAGACTCATAAGGGCATTGATAATCTATTCCATGAAATCTTGCAAGAAAACTTTCCAAACTTAGAGAGGCACTCAAAGATCCAGTCCCAAGAAATACAAAGGACCCCAAATGGGCTCAACCCAAGGTCTCCTCCAAGACACATTATAGCCAGATTGACCAAAACCACAGACAAAGACAAGATACTAAGACTGGCAAGAGAAAAACATCAAGTTACCTACAAAGGTGCTATGATAATACTTTAAGGTGTAATTTTTAACGTTCTTTCACTCTCAAAATGCATAGAGCAGCCATGCATGAAGGTGATGTATTCAACCAGGGCACCTTTCATTTCTGACTCATATTTGTATCACTAGAGTGTCTCTCACCTTTGATTTTTCACAGTACTTAAGGGAGATGGTAGTTACACTGTGTCAAATGAATCAAAATCCAAAACGTTGCTAGACTTTCATTTCTAGCAAAAAATTCAGAGTACTTCTAAGACTCAGATAATGGTTTCAACAATTCCAGGTCTTCATGGTGGGAAATGGGCCAGATTTCCCCTTTTCTATTGAACGAGGGAGGCTACATGTTGTTTGAAACTTCTCACGTTTGCACAGTATCTGACCTTTTGAAAAGAGCTTGACACTTTGCACTGAAGTGGAAAATGCCACCACTTGCCTTCCCAGTCTACTTTCGGTTAGGGACTTAGGCACCTGACGTAGGCTTACCAAGTATTCGGTTGTCAGAAAAGTCATAATGTGTTTTTTTCTGTTTTTCTATGCAAAAATGCATCATGACTTTTCCTACAATCCAATTGATGACCTTCTTGTGGTGTTGAACTGGAAGCACTTGACAGGTTGGCAAATAGAGGTATAGATTACAAAGAATCAAGTAAAGAAAACATGTACATTACTACACCCTGGTTTCAGAAATACAGTGGCAATTGTCCAGTAGCAATGTTCAAAGGCCAGTTTCACTGCTTCTGGATGCAACATCTCAGTTGAATAGCAGTAATGGAGTCTCTAAGGTACTAGTTCTGAGGTATAATCTGGAGGGATTTCTGATCATGGAGGCCCGAAGTCTGGTTCTCAGATTATCCTGGAGATTTCATTTGTGCCAGAGACTGGCTATCTCATCTCCACATCCACTTTTCCTTCCTAGGCACACAAAGCTAAAGTACTTTTTCCAGTGTTCATCAAGATTAGATGAGTCTGTATGACGGCTCTAGTCAGTGAGACATGAAAGCCATGGTGCATGCCATATCAGTCTTAGCAAATGAACACATCACATGTGCTCTCTCTCTCTCTCTCTTTTCCCTTAAGCCAGCTGAATGCAGAGAACACTGAGGTCCTAGAGAAAGGCAGAGGCATGAAATGGAAGATCCATTGAAACCTTATGTGAACAAAAAGACTCGGATTGTGTTAGTGTACAAGGATACAGGAATTATCAGTTAATACAGCTACCATTATGTGAACTATCACCAAAATTGGTACCAAGAGAGATGTTGTCAAATAAGACAAAGTGAGATATTTTTTGGCTTAGCTCCTAGATGGCAAGGGCAAGAAAACTAAAACCAAACTAGAAAGTTGGGTCTCTATTTCATGCAGTGACAAAATATTGGCAAAATGTTATGTGGAATAATTTGAAAAGCATATTATATACATACTGAGTCTGCTATGGGTCTACCACTAAGATAATGCTTGCAAAATACCAGAATAGTAGTATATGTTGGCTTTTACTTTGTGTTTTTATGGTACTGCTATAAAAAAGGCAACTTGTATCATGAAAAAATTTTCTGATTTGTAATGAAAAATAATAAAATGAGAAAGTCCAGAAATCTAGGATTTTGAACATTTAGAAAAATCTGTAGTTTACAAATCCAAAGTAAGGGGGGGAAAAAACCAGAGATTTCAAGAAACAAGATTCCATTAAGATCTAGCCCTGTAGCAAAGATGAATTTAAGTGTATGGCCTTCCCACTCAAGTATAGAAGTCATAAAATGTCAAAAATCTCAAGATTTCAGTTAAAAGAAAAAAGCATAGGCGTATAGAAACACATAAAGAGAGCTTAAGAACTGCTTTTAGGAAAATATTTTAGCTCTGGTTATTGGCACATGGAACTTCTTTGAAGTAAATATCAGAAGTCTTACTAAAGATAATAGTAACCAAAAATCGATACAAGGTGACTTTAAAAAGTTTAGAGAAAAATGGAATTAAAGTACAAATTTATTTGGTGCAAAAAAGGGAAAAGTAGTAAGAAAGAAATCCATGTACTTTTTTTTTTTTTAAAAATAAGCATTTTCTATGAACTTTTTGAAGAACCTTATATTGGGTTGTCAGAAAAGTCATGACTTACTTTTCTATGCAAAAATGTGTCATAAGTATTTTCTATAGGGCATGTGCACTCGCCAGATAGACAGACAGAGACATAGAGACAGAAAGCAAGAAATCACCCCCCAGGGTGGGTGGTCACGCCGCAATCCCTTCTCCTCCATTCTCCTCTCGGGATCTTGGGCACACACGCACACGTGCCCGGCGTGAGTTTTAAGCCACTGGGTCCGGGACACAAACCGTGGTCAACTACATGGGAGTCCAGCGACATAGCCATTACGCTAACTGCTGGTTCCCTGTCATAAGCATTTTCTATGAACTTTTTGAAGATCTTTATATTGGGTTGTCACATTTTGCATAGAAAAATGTGTCATGACTGTTCTGATGACCCAGTATATTAAAGTGTAATAGATTTTTTGAATGATGCATGTTCTTATGTCTCACTCCCACTTTCACTGTCTCATCTGCTTGAAGACATTCCCAGCATTATCAGAAAAGAACGTTAAAGACTATAAAGTGAACTATAACATTGACTTTGGAAAATTCTCACTTAGGTACCTTTCTAAGTTAGTTCTTTTATCCCTGAAGCAAACAGTTTTCCAACCAATGCTTTAGTTCAAGGCAGTAAGAATTATAATTTTATCCACTTGTTAAATTAAACTATTTTGGTCTGAAATGGCAGCTATACTCCCACTCTTGGATTCCTATAGGTAAGTTGTTGGATTCCTATAGATAAATTGAAATCTTACCTGTTAGGCTGTTTTCCTGAGCTGGTTGTTAAGTTACAACCAATCACAGCAGCTAGGCTTCAATCAATCACAGGCATCCCACCTTCTAACCTGTGTTAATGCAGCCAAACTTTGGAATGTAACTAACCCAAGTTGTTTCCCTATCTCATTCCTTCACTTTCATTTTTGTATTTCCCATTCCCATTCCTGCATATGTCACTTTCCTTTTCTGGAACTTAAATACTATGTAACCATGAGGCTACTCAAAGTTGTCTGGAAGTCCGGAGACAGCTACCCAATTTTTTTTTTTTCTATAGGGCATGTGTGGTCTCCAAAGAGTCAGAGAGACAGAAAGTGAGAAATTACCCGCCAGGGGGATGGCCACCTCACAATCCCTCTCCTCTGTTCTCTTCTTGGGATTTTGGGCACTCACACACACATGCCCAGAGATTTTAGCCACCAGGTCCAGGACTCGAACTGTGGTCAACAATGTGGGAGTCCAGCAACATAACCACTATACCATCTGCTGGTCCCTAGCTGCCCAATTTTAATTGTGTTAAGATTTGCTCAATTAAAACTCTACTAAATTGGCTAGTTTATTTGTCTTTTAATACACTCAATCATTCATTCTTTCTTTATTCTCTTACTCAGTGGATGTTCCTTTAGCTCCTACTGTATGTTAGGCTCTGTGCTTGGCACTCACAGACTGTGAACCTCTTTGGTTATCATTAGCTTAAGAAAGAAATGTCCTTTGAATGATCAACTTACAAGTTATCTTTACAAGTGGTTATGACTGAAGCTCTTTGTCATTAAGACAGATAATGTAAGTTCCTTTCAAAACCATCATACCTGAATATAGAGAGATTGATCAGGAAAAAGAAAAAAAGGACTATTAATATCAGGTAAAAACATAGCATTATGCCACATAAAGCAAAATCTTGGTAGTAGCTGTAGATTTTCCCATTTCACTCCCCTATTAATCCAATGGGAATCTAGAAAGAACATTCTGTTTCTTAGCCAGCATAGTAAAGACTAATAATACTAATAAGTATCATTGTGGGATATACTTTTTTTTGAATGGAAAATTATTTGTATACCTTTAGGGGTAGGAAAGCTAAATTAATAAGTAAATTGCTATATCTATGTAATCTGCTTATTACCCTTTATTTTTATTTTCGGTCTAGCTGTCAGCTCCAGAAAATCCCATTAGCTTACATGTTCTACTGAGTGAACACAGATGTACAGAGGGTCCAGACATAAATATAGATATATAGAAAAGTATATTTGAAGGACCTTGAATACCTATTTGCTTTAAGTTGTTATTAATGCAGTTTCACCATAGTTTTTTATTTTTTTGTAAAAATTCCATGCTTACATTTCCTTATAAAAATCTGTTCTAAAAATTAGCACTGTACAACTTAATGTCTTAATGCACTTAGTCAAATTATGCCATTTGCCTTTGGCTTAAGTCTCTAAAAACTCGTTATTAAATTAAATTTAATTTAAATTTATCAATAATTTCACTTTTCAGGTTTCCAATTTCTTGTCATTTACTAAAAAAGGAACTGCAATTTATGACTACTGCTGTCATAAATTTATGGCAGATGACAGGACCTTATGATATTATCATTTTATTAGTTGTTAAGGTTAAGGTTAATTATTTAAACATATGTGTATTAACTATTTTCTATGTGTAGGTCACTGCGGTAGGTGTAGCGGATGCCAGGAATAGCAAATGCTACTATAACTTTGGACTAGAGTTAATAGATAAGATTAATGCTCAAATTATTGTAAGACAAAACATACTGCAATAGAGAGAAACAAGAACAGTGGTTGTTAAAAGCCAGTTCAGAGACTCAGGAAACACTCTCAGAGCAGGATTTTAGATTGCCACTGGGAGTCACCTTCCAGGTAAAAGTGGCCCAGAACAAAGTCATGCAGGTCCTTAGGTAGGGAACTTATTTGGGTAACAGGTCTGGTTTATTTCAAGCAGAGGCTACATAGCAGAAACAGTGTGGGGCCAGTTGGATATGCACGTTGATATCAGGTCAGAGAAGACCTGTAAAGCTTGGTTGAGTAGTTCGGATTTTATTCTGAAAGAAATGGGGAATCACTGAATGTTTTGAGATGTAGTGTGAAACAATTAGTAACTGCACTTGAAAAAACTTAAAAAAAGGTGCCAGAGACTATGTGAGCTTGTTGGAGAGGAGAGAGAGAGAGAGAGAGAGTTAGAAAGTACCCCTTGTAGAACAGACATGGTCTCACAATAATCCCTTCACCTCTCCTTCCTTTTGGAATTTTGGGCATGCATGTATTCACACTTGGCATGTTTCTCAAGTCGCTGGATCTGGGACTCGAACCATGTTGTTGCTCATGTGAAATTTAGCTACCTTAACCACCAGACCACAGGCTAGCCGGCAACTTTGTTTTATATTATCTTTCTGACAGCAACATGCAGAGGAGGGAATGTTCAGTTGTAAGAAGACCATTTAAGGAAGCTGGTTGAGTAGATAGATACAGATATGGAAACAACCCAAGTGTGTATGTGTGTGTGTGTGTGTGTGTGTATCTATCCGATGCAGCACGGATTTAATTCTAGTAATTTTATTTTAAGCTAATTCATATATCAATCACCTCACACAGTTCTTTTCTTGTGTGTGTGTGTGTGTGTGTGTGTGTGTGTGTGTATGTGTGGTAAAAACACTTAAGGTCTACCTTGTTACAAATTTCAAGTGTACAAATTTCAAGTGTACAATACAGCATTGTTAATTGCAGTTACATTGTGTTAAGGTAGTTCTCCAGAACCTACTCATCCTCCATAACTAGAACTTTCTACCACTTGCCCGTCATTTCACCCTTTCTCCAGCCCACGGTAACCACCATTCTACTTCCTACTTCTATCAATTTGACCACTCTAGTGAAATCTTTAGTAAGTGAAATCATGCAGCAGTATTGCTCTCTTAATATTTGACTGATTTTATTTAGTATAATGTCCTCCAGGGTCATTTTTGTTGTCTCACATAGCAGGACTTCCTTCTTTTTAAGGCTGTATATATGATATTACATAGAGAGAGCAAGAGGGGGAAATCCTATTTAAAAAATCCATTTATCTTTGATCAACATTTATATTGTTTTCATACCTTGGCTATTGTGAGTAGAGCTAAAGTGAACGTGAACGTGCCAGGATATCCTCAAGATTCTGATTTAGTTTCCTTTGCATACCATGATACAGATTGTTGGGTCATAAGGCTCATTTATAGATTTTTACTGTTTACTGTTCTCTATATCACTGTGCCAATTCACATCCCCAGTTTATGTTTTTAGTTTGAAGTAGTTCTACTTGTCAATTTCTCCTTTCGTTGCCTGTGCATTTGAGGTTATATTAAAAGAAAAATCAAAGAAGCATTGCAAAGAAACTTTTCTGTCACGTTTTCTTCCAGTAGTTTTAAGACTCACGCCTTTAAGTGTTTTAGAATGCCTTATTGCTGCTACTTTTAAAATTATTATTCAGTCTAGAGAATGTGCGTGCACACAGAAGAGGGAGAGAGGTAGGAGAGAAACACCTTCCATAGGTCTCACTTGCATTGTGATGCCCTTCAGGATAGATAATCTAAGATAATGTGTCTTCGATTTCACAGATTCATTCTTTCTTTTATTTGATTATGCTATCGAATTTCTCTATTCCATTTTTAATTTTTTAAAGGCTTATTTATGTTATTTCTTCTGAATGAAAGAAAGAGAGAGAAATAGGCATCCTCAAGAAAGGTTTTGCCACACTGCAATCCTCCTCCCTTCCCCTAGCCTTCCAGACACCCAGCTCACAGGCACACACATGTACACTTGGCATGTTTTGAGTTGGTCAGGCATCGGAACCATGATCTTTCACGTGACACCAGAATAGCAGAGCAGTTCCCTACTGCCTGTGCTACTGTAACGAGGCCTGAGTTTTAAATTTCATTCATTATAGTCTTCAACTCCTAATTCTGTTGACTCTTTTTTATGATTCCTATATCTTTGTTCATGTATTGTTTTCCTAACTTCCTTGAGTTGTCCATCTATGTTCTCTTGTAGCTTACTGAGCTCCTTTAACACAAGTATTTTGTCAGGTAATTTTAGATCTCCATTTCTTTGGATTCAGATATTGTAAGATTATTTTTCCATTGGTGTGTCATGTTTTCTTGATTTTTTTTTTGTTCTCTGTAGCCTTTAGTTAATGTCTTCAATATTTGAAGAAGCAATCACTTCTTCTAGACTTCAAGGACTAGATTGTAGTACAAAAATCTATACCTATTGAGAATGCAAGATCAGCAGGTAGATGGGGTGTGGTGGCTTCAGGTCCGGATGCAGATGAGGGAACTTAGCAGCATAGACCCTGGGTATATCCATCAGCTTAAGTTAACATAGGCAAAGGCTATGACGGTCCTTGGTGAGCAAGGCTGTGGGGTCCCATGGTGATGAGGGCTGCTGAGGTCCTCCTATTTTTCTTTTCTCCCACAAATGGAAAGTCACATGAGAGAGGAAACCTCTCAGCTTTAGGGCCTGGGGTACAACCATGTGTGTCATGGTGCCAGGGTCTGGAGCTTAAGTGTGCACATACAGGTAGTGTTGGGATGCAGAAATGAGCATGTGCAGAAAAACATCACTGCTGGAGTCTGAACTGGAAGCATGTTCATAGCAGCAGTGGAATCAGTGTCTGTGGTATGAGTGTGTGAAGAGCAGGGTAGTGGTACAGTGGTGGCTCTTTCTGGGGGTGGTGAAGCATGGACTCTGGGCCACTCTCTCAACTGGAGTTAATGTTGGCAAAGACTACAGGATTTCTTGGTGAAAAAAATCTACTGTAATTCTGTGCTTTTTTTTTTTTTTTTTTTTTTTTTTCCTGCTCTGCTGGAGGAAGTCATGATCCCTCTTGGCACTGGATTGTCTAGATTAGGGGATATGGTAACACAGGTGTGGCCTTCCTCATTTTTTGTGCTCCACTGAGTTGTTGCATCTCTATTATATTCTGAAGTTGTCTCAGAGCTATTTTCACCTGTAGACGGCTATTTAATTGTTTTTATTGGGTTGGGGCAGTGGAGGAGACTGGCAAATATTAAGACCTCTTAGTCTGCCATCTTGCTGACATCCCCTCTTTTTTTTATTTTTTAGTAATTTTGAAATGTCATAGTTCTTTCAAGTAAGGACAATTTTTGAAATTACAGTTCTAAATTTCCTAAATTTATAAAATTATCACTTTCCATGATCTGGTCTCTTCATCTAGTGTAGTATGAATCTAATTAGTTGGTACTATAGCTTGCCTAGTGGACATCATCACCTCAAACGAAAGGCAGTAAAGTGAGCTGATCCTATTCAGATACGTTTTCTCTCTCTCTCTTTTTGTTACATAAATTAATCCATTTACTGTAGGCTAGTGATATTCCAAATGTGGAATGGAGCTTCTACCGGACTTTCAATTTCTTGAGTCTTCTGTTGGCCGATTTTACTGTGACAGCTGAAGTGGTGTTGTATGTCTGG
The DNA here is from genome assembly GCF_000334495.1 of Tupaia belangeri chinensis. Lineage (NCBI taxonomy): Eukaryota > Metazoa > Chordata > Mammalia > Scandentia > Tupaiidae > Tupaia > Tupaia belangeri. The sequence continues at coordinate 215,501 of NW_006203719.1, read as the reverse complement.
GCACCACCAGATACTGTTTTCATGCAGGAACCACAGTGCCAGATTCCCCAGCCCATCTCTTCATCCTCGTTTTGCCACAGAAGGAGCAAGAGTACTTGGCAGGCTGGCTGATTTCAATTTTCATTTTAATTTTTGCCATTTTCCAGAGGGAGGTACCATAGCAGGTCCTATATTTACCGATGATGTCAACCTTCTTTTTGTGTTTAACCTCATTGCAGCCAACTAGGTCCGAGCCTAGAGACCCGGATGTATTTTCTTCTATTTTCCATTTTTATTCTCCAGATTTCTACCATCCTTCTTATTCATTTCTTCTCTGACTCATCTTTGCAAGAAAATTTTAATCTACTATTGATATGTAAATAATCTTGAGACTATCAAGATGACTAAAGCATAAAATGTTCATATAAACAGGATAACTATATTAAATACAAATGCTACAGGCAAATCATAGTTCAGGGCATTATTCATGGTCTTTCCCATTCTACTGCCTCTTAGTTCCTATGTTCTTGAAGGCTGATTGGAGACACTGGATAGAGAAGAGGAATGCAAGATGCTCAGGGATGCTAAATGTGTGTAGATAGAACATGGAGCTTATTTTCCAAAGAAAACAGAATATTCTAAAGGATAAGGGATGTGATTGATGAAACAAGTGTCTAGAGAGTGATTACAGGCTGGGTTTTTTGGAAAAAAAATTAGAGAAATTTGGGATAATAAATAAAATGGCTATGTAGCTGAACTGTGGTTCAAATCCTGGACCTGGTGGCTTAAACTCACACCAGGCGCATGTGCGTGTATGCCTAAGATCCCAAGAGGAGAATGGAGGAGAAGGGATTGCGGCATGGCCTCCCCCACATGTGGTGATTTCTCGCTTTCTGTCTCTCTGTCTCTCTCTTGCTCTATGGCAAGCACACGTGCCCTATAGCAAAAACCTTTCCAAAAAAGAAAAGACTTTCTTTTCATTGTGATATGTGCGTGTGTATCTTTTTGGACTGGGTCTCACTTTGCTATGATCCCCTGCCTCAGCCTCTTGAGAAGCTGGGACTACAGGCATGAGCCACTGAGCCTGGCTTTTAGAGTTGGGTGAGAATCAAACTTGGGTTTCCCATGTGGCCTCAGCCTGAGTAGCATCCTGCATGGTTCCCTGGACTGGGAACAAGGAATTTTAAAGAAGTCTTGCTTCCTCTCTATCTCTGCTTACCATTGAGGTCATCTTTTCTCATGAACAATTAACAATGAAGCATTTTCAAAACTTTTGTGGTCATATTTGTGTGTCTGTGCGATTAACGGACATGACAGGAGGACTTGGTTTTCTTGGAGATGAGCAGATTTAGCATTGGTTTCTGTACTTTGGCTGCAGTTTGATTATGAAGTATTTTGGAATCCTAATATGCATATGTGCACTCTGTTCAGGATAGCTCTGGGTACCTCTGCTGCCTTCCCTGCTCATAGCTATTTACAAAACTTGTGTACTTTTACTCGGCCATATAATAACTGCTCGGAAAGTCTTTCCTGCCAGTTTTCCTCTGAAGCTTTATTCTTTTCCCTGCAGCAGATCCTGACTGGCTGCATTTTAGGGTCTTAAATGTGTTTTAATGTCAAGCACCAACCTTTTGGTTTTTCCACAGATGGTTCTGCTCCAGTAGCTTTATAAGACTCCATCCTGATGATGAGGCTGGGCAAACAGTCAGCATGGACTGGATGTTTCCCTCAGGAAAGTTCTTGGGATCACCCTAAATTGAATGTGTGGATGCTGCAGACTAATAATGGAAGAAACTGGGAAATTGCAATCTACTCATTGTATAAAGTGTTTCAAACGTGAATAAATAAACCCAGCAGAAAAATGTGGATGTTAATATAGGACAAAGGAAGAGATCCAAAGACTTAAAAATCACTGGTATTCTTTTCATTTTTCTTCGCCCCCCCCCCCAGTGGGAAGAACCCATGCCCATTTGAATGGAGTAGAAGAAACATCTGCTGACAATTTGTGATGGTGATAACATGGCAGCCCTGAAGTATTTCACACTTACTCAGGCAACATGGTACTTTTATCTCTCTAAGTCACCAGTGTGTGTCCTGTTGAGCGGTTACTTTGAAAGTGGCCTGTGTTCCCCTGGTAGCTTTGTGTTCGCCTCTAGTTTAGTGTAATTAATACGCTCAGTATAAATAGCTAAATCTTCAAAAAGATTTGCCTGCCTTGCAAGCGCTACATTTTCAATTACACACTAAATTAGGCACATGATTGAACATGAACACTAACATTTTCCAACAGGTGGTGAATAAGCAATTTCCATCCATCAGTTCGACAACTGCTCTCTGGCCAAATCACCGTGTGTTAGAGTTCTAATATACCCAGTGTTTTAACCAATTTAAAGAAATTATTCTTTTAAGAAAAAGATAGTAAAGAAGTGTCTAATAGTAATCTAAGATTGCAGAGCACAGAAAAGGTTACTATTTCCTTACATGAAGCCAGGACATGAGTGTCTGCATGTGCTGCAAAATTGTATCAAATTAAGATCCCCTATGTAAATGTCATGTTACGCATCAAATTTTCTGGGATAATGAATTACTAGCATATTTTGAGAAGGCACTATAATGCCTATTTTCCTTTCAAACATCAGATTTTTGAGTATCACTTTGGACATAAATGAATGCAAACATTGTCTCTGTTCTAAAATTAATTAATATTTGAAGTTGCAGATTGCATTGCTTAGCACATTCTCATTAAAGAAAGTAAAGTATGGCTACTAAATTCAAGAAGATGTCAGGATGAAGTTAATATAGGCAGGTTTTAATTGCTGAGGCACATTTCATCAGGGATCAGAAATTAGTTTACCTGCTTTTTAAATGGCCTTCATCAATAGATCATATCTAGCCAAGAAGAAAACCCTAAATTCATCAGGTAGAAGTAGCTCTTTTTTTTCTTTCTAAATCTCTCTTTCTTACAGGAGAGAGAGAAACAGAAAGAGTGAGAGAGAAGTGCCTTCAGTGGGGTATTGAAGCACAATCCCACCCTCAGCCTCATCTAGTAAGGATCACAGGCAATGTGAGCATACCCAGGATACACAGAGAGGCCTCAGGATGTGAACCCAGGACCTTCTGATATGATATATGGCTGAAGCATTGTGGAGCACTGTGCTATCACTGTACCAACATGACTGGACCTTGGCCAGAAAATAATTTTGGAAGAGTACCTAAACTACAAAGCATGTTCACTGGTTGGGTATAAAGACATTGCATATCTATTTGGTATAATATGTGTTTTTACAATTTTTAAAAAATTTTATTTTATTTATTTTTATTCATTTATTTTAATTTGACCAGAGAGGGACAGGGTGAGAGAAAGAGAGAGAGAGAGAGAGAGAGAGAGAAAGTCACCAGATCTGGGACTCGAACCATAGTCAGCCATGTGGGAGTCCAGTGCCCTTAACCACCATGCCACCTGCTGGCCCCTAATTGGTGTAATATGTTATTCAGGAGTAGTGCAAAGCAAGTGGAGAACAGTCTGTTTATCTAGTCAATAGTTATATTTTAGTAGGCACATCTTGGTAAAAGATTATGAGCCAAGCTTGAAGAGCTGAGGTGAACGTTTAAATAGTCCTAGACTCTAACAAGCAATGCCTCCATATTCTGTCTGTGCTCGCTTGGTACGGTGGTAGGAAGAAGAGCAGCATAGAACATGCATGGAATGATGGAGCCAATTCAGTAGCATGAAATGAGAAACACAAATCTCTGCTGACCTCAGCAGCAAGAATAGGCTACTGAGCACGTACATTGAACTCATTGCTTTCTCTTAGGCTGTTAGAAAAAGGTAGATCAATTATCTCAGAAGGACAGAGAGAAACAGAGACAGAGAGAGAGAAATCATCCCCCAGGGAAGATGGCCATGCCACAATCCTTTCTCCTCTATTCTTCTTTTGGGATCTTGGGCACCCATGCACATGTGCCCAGCTGAATTTAAGCCAGAGGGTCTGGGCCTCGAACCCGGTCGACTACATGGGAGTCCAGTGACATAGCCATTATGCCAACTGCTGGTTCCATTTTTTTTAAAATCACATTTTTTCTATTTCTTTTTTTTAAAATTACTTTTATTTACTTTATTAATTTTAATTTAATCAGAGAAGAACAGAGAGAGAAAGTGAGAGAGCCAGCTGCCAGATTCAGAATTTGAACCATGGTCAGATCATGTGGGATTCCAGTGCCCTTCACCACCATGCCACCTGCCAGCCCCTGGACACTCTATGTTATAATAAAATAATGTTCTTCCCTGTACTATGTAATATATTCACACAATGTGCTATCTAAGATCTGTTTTCTTCTTTAATTATTTTGCTTTCAACAGGTGTCTGTCAGGTGACCAGTTAATCAAATTAATAGAACTTCATTTATTGATTGATACGAGGAAATAAAATGACTCTAACAATATGTATTACCCAAGAATTTATAGCATAATTTTTGTTATAACTAAAAAAGGTAAGCATTTATAAGAGAAATTTTTCCCAGAACTTTAAAGCTCCCATTTACTGATAACTAAATCTGTACAAAGCTTAATACAAGATGAATCAGGTTGTGATATAGAAACCCCATTGGGTGAAATGAAATAACTGTAGCAGGAAAAGTAAAAATACACTTCTAAGAATGAAAGATGTAGCAATTGTTCATAATTAAAAAGGGTGGCAGCCAGAGGGTTTAATGCTACCTTGCTGCCCTAGTGAGTGTTTCCATAGGAAGCAAAGGCTTCTGTGCAAGCCCAAGCTTCAACATCGATTATGAACACTGGGAAAACGGTTCAGCTTGGGAGGACTCAGGAATGTCACCTGTCCAGGTGAGGGACTGCACATGACAACATTTCGATGATGGTGCCAGGTCTAACCTCCTTGAATTTATGGCCGTTATCCTCTCAGACCAATGCCCTGCAAGGTAGTGAGTAACAGGTGGCACATTCTCCAGTGAATTGCATGTCACACACTTCTGGCGTTCTTCATCTAATACCCTAATTTACAACTACAAACTGCTAAAAATTAAGGAATATGGAAGTTTGAAATTTAGTGGACTATGTGAAGCAGGATACAATTTGAGAAAAGAAGAAATTGCCGGTATTGGAATATTTTTTCCAAAACTCCAATATTAGAAATTCTAAAGACTTTTAGAAGTCTTCATTCTATTAAAGAGAAATAGAAAATATATATTTTAATAAAAGAATTGAAGGAAAAAGAAAATTTTTATGTCCCAAATAAACTGAGTCAATGGCTTTTCATTATATTTTATGAGATGTCATTATCACTATCTTGTATTTCACCTGCTACATTCTCTTTATTTTTTTTATGTCCTGTTAAGAGCTTCTCTTCCATTTTTAATAAGTATTTCTTGAAAATACTTATTCATTTTATGAGTGAGAGCATGTGTGCATACACGAGAGAGAAGGAGAAAGAGAGAGGAATTCTCAACAGAATCTAGTCATGCCATGACTTCCCCCTCGCTAAGTCTTCTAGATTGTCAGGAACTTGGGCATGTCTGTACCTTAAATGTTTTCAGGTAAACTCAGGTTCCAAACCTGCGGCTGGCCATATGGCTTCCAGCACTGCAGCTCAGTATGTCTCTGCCTGTGCCACCAAGGCTGAGACTCTACTCTTACACTGATGTGAGTGTTTCCTGATTCAGCCTGAAGATCTCTACATTTAGAACCATATCATCAGAACAAGATGGGCTTGAGATAATAGGGGAATGTAATGGATTCAACCAAGGAATGGTGGTTGTTACTGGGCAGCAACTCATAGGCAATGGAACGCTGCTTAGAAATCTTGGAGAACTAGCAAGATTTTATTAGATTAAGAAAAAGTATGAGACCAGCAGTTAGTGTAATGGCTATGTTGTTGGACTCCCATGTAGCCGACTGTGGTTCGAGTACTGGGCCTGGTGGCTTAAACTCACGTTGGGCACATGGGTGTGCATGCCCAATATCCTGAGAGGAGAATGGAGGAGAAGGGATTGTGGCATGGCTATCCCCCCCTGGGGGGTGATTTCTCGTTTTCTGTCTCTCTGTCTCTCTCTGTCTTTCTGGTGAACGCACGCGCCCTATAGCAAAAACTTCTCCAAAAAAAAAAAAAAGAAAAGAAAAAGAAAAAGTACACACACACAGTCTTGCACCACTCAATGACATTTTGGTCAAGAATGAACCACATATACAATGGTAGTCCCAAAAGATTATAATGAACTGGAAAATTTCCGATTGCTAGTGATGTTGTAGCCACCATGACAATGTAGTAAAATGTAGTTTGTAGTGATGCTAGTCCAAGCAAAACTACCACACTGCCTGTCATATAAAGTCTCACATATATAACTAAGTACAGTACATTTTTGATAATAATAGACAAGTGTTACTGGTTTATGTATTTACTACATTGACTTTTCATCACTAGAGTGTGCTCCCTCTAGAGAGAGGTAGTGTGGCCCATTATGTGGCAGCAGCTGCATGTATCTGGTGTCATCTCTGACTGCATTATTTATTCTCCTGCTTGACTGAATTTCATGTTGTCTTCTTCATTATCATCTTTTCAGTGGGACAAGATGTGGAGGAGGAAAACAGTGATATTGATGACCCTGACTCTATGCAGGCCTAGACTGATGGATGTGTGTGTGTGTGTGTCTTAGTTTTTAACTAAAAAAGTTTAAAGAGCATGAAATTAAATGAACAAAAAACTTTAAAAATAGAGAAAAGCTAATAGGATATAAGGATATAAGGAAAAAATAAGGATATGAGAACAATTTTTTAAAAGAATTATTTTATTATTTATTTGTTTGTTTTGACCAGAGAGGAACAAAAAAGAGAGAATGAGAGAGACAGAGAGAGAGAGAGAGAGAGCAAGCTGCCAGATCTGGAACTCGAACCATAGCCAGCCATGTGGGAGTCCAGCTCTTAATCACCATGCCACCTGCTGGCCCTGAGAACAATATTTCTGTTTAACTGTACAGAGTGGTGTGCGTGTGTGTGTGTGTGTGTGTGTGTTTGTATGTATGTGGTATGAGAGATTTTTGTTATTGGGCACGTGCACTTGCCAGAGACAGAGAGTGACAGAAAGAGAGAAATCACCTCTCAGTGGGGATGGCCACACCACAATCCCTTCTCCTGCAGTCTCCTCTCAGGATCTTGGGCAAGCATGCACATGTGTCTGGTATGAATTTTAAGCCACTGGGTCCAGGACTTAAACTATAGTTGACTACGGGGAAGTCCAGCGACATACCATTATGCCATCTGCTGGTCTTTACAGTATTTGTTTTAAGGGAAGTGTTATCAAAAGAAGTCAAAAGTTTAAAAAATTCGAAATTGTATAAAGTAAAGAAGTTATAGTAAACTGAGGTTAATTTATTGGGTCATCAAGAAAGTCATGATGCATTTTTACATCAAAAAACAGAAAAATATGTCATGACTTTCCCTATGACCTAATATTATTATATGTAGAAAGAAAAATTACTTTTTGTAACTCAAGTGTAGCCTAAGTGTAGCATGTTAACAGTTTTCAGCAGTATATAGTCATACCCTAGGCCTCCACCTGCACTCACCACTCACTCACTGACTCACCCAGAGCAACTTCTAGTCATGCAAGCACCAGTCATGGCAAGAGTTCTATTTTAAAAAATGTTTTGGAGGGACCAGAAGTTAGCGTAATGGTTATGTCACTGGACTCCCACGTAGTCGACCGTGGTTCGCATACCGGATTCACTGGCTTAAAATTCACGCTGGGCGCGTGGCGTGTGTGCCCAAGATCCCGAGAAGAGAATGGAAGAGAATGGATTGCGGCATGGCCATTCCCCCTGGGGGGTGATTTCTTGCTTTCTGTCTCTCTGTCTCTTTCTGTCTGGCAAGTGCACACGTCCTATAGCAAAAACCTCTCAAAAAAATGTTTTGGAGCCAGCAGGTGGCTTGTTGGTTACGGTGTTGGATTCCCACATGGCTGACTGGGGTTCGAGTCCCAGAACTGGCAGCTTGCTTTCTCACTGTCTCTCTGTTTCTCTCTGTCAGTCAAGCACACATGCTTTATAGCAAATTAAATAATAATAATAATGAAATAAATAATACCAAAAAAATTTTTATACTATATTTTTCCTGTACCTTTTCTATGTTTTGATGTATTTGGATTATCAGGAAACTCATGATACATTTTTGCATAGAAAAACATAGAAAATATGTCATGAGTTTCCTGAAAACCTAATATTTAAATACATAAATATTTATTATTGTGTTACAGTTGCTTAAGTTTTTCAGTACAGTAACATGCCATAGAGGCTTGTGGCCTAGGAGCGATAGGCTACACCATGGCCTAGGTGTGTAGTAGGCTAAAGCATCTAGATTTGTGTGAGTACACCCTATCACACTTGCACAGGACAAAAATGCCTAATGAAGCATTCTGCAGAGTGTATCCCATTGTTTGGTGACCATGACTGTATGTTATACATGTACACGTATTTTATAAAGCAACATGTAAGCATTAGGGGGGTGTGTATTGTGTGTTTCTTTCTTTCTGAGTTCTGCACTTTCTTAGCAGCAGAGATAAGACTGAAGAGGTGAAGTACCTGAGGCAGTGCCTGCTGACTATCTGCAGAGTTCTTGCTAGTTCTCATTTTCTATGGGCTGTTTTTCATCGATGTAGTCATTGATAAATGCTGAAGACATTAGTGCTCCTGGTGGGATTTGCATCTCAGTTGGGGACCCTTAAAGATTTCAATGCCTTCAAAGCCCTACGAAATAAAACTCTAATGAAGAAATTGAAAGCCTTATAGCTGAAACCCACATGTCCCAGATTAGTCCAAATATTGTGACTTAGTCCAAATATTTTTTTAAAATCTTTTTTAATAAAAAGAAATCATTAAAAATTCTTCCAAATATAATTCAATTTTATTGCTTTTGTAAGTCTTGTCATATATAAATAGGCTTATGGGTTGGCCTAGAAATACATTTCAAGTAATTAATTGTAAGAGACAGCTATTTTTATAGATATTTTTGGAAGGAAGGTTTGCTTCTCAAATCATGCATATTGGGGGAAGGGCCGGACAGGTTTGGCCCTGTGGACTTTTGGCAATGTAGCTTTCAATTACTTTGTGGTTGGCAAAGATTCCACTTAAAGTGGGAACTACATTACTATTTAAAAATACATCTTTTAAGTGATGAAACTTTTTTAGAGTAAAAGTTTCTGATAAAATGACTATAGGGTGTGATCCCCATAATTAATGACTGGTTGAAAAAAGAATCAATGCTACATTTGGCTGAAGTCTACCTTCTCAACTACTTGCTGGAGTAATTACCACAGGTGTGTAGGTTGCAATCACTACAGTCATCCTTATGGGGTGAGTTGGTTGTGAAGCACTGGCTTGTTACCCTGGCTAATTTGTACTCAGGTGCTCCAGACTGTGATGAGAGTCATTATAGAATATACAATTAACATCAATGACTGAAAATCCAGTTGCCAACAGTTGTAGATTATGGACAATAGATAATGAAAACATAATTAATGAGCTAATTAAGTTGTCAGCAGTAGAAAAGTTTCGTTAATTCAATGATAGCTAATGCAGTCGTGGCCTTAATACATTTGGATTCTTAATGGAGAAACACTGATCTTTAATGGCTAGTATCTCTGCTTTATTGCACTTAAATCATCCTTAGAGGAACCTAGGCACTCCAATGTTTGTCTCAGTCACCACATTGGTACAAAGTATATGAGCAGAAGAGTCTCACTAACAGATAATAGAGGTCAAGGAGCACTTTTCAGCTTCCACACTTGACACCTTCCTGTCCACATTTCAATGTAACTCATTCTTCACTAGCTAGGCATTGCTATGTTGTGAGAGTCGGTGGTGAACAGGCTTTTGGCAAACTGAAAAAACTGTCTGATTGGCAACTGTTCTCCAGTGTCTAAGGTACTTTGCAAATGCTACTAAGTTTTCACTTTTGGAGCTCACTGACATCAATTCTCTAAGGAAAGATTAGAAAGGAAGGCTAGGAAAACTCAAAAAATCATGATGACAAAACAAGGTTTGCAAAGACAAGCTTCTGGTGCCCACTGCTTCCCTGCCCCCACGGAAGTGGTTCAGCTATAAATCAGTTTTCTCTGTATTTGTGTTAACCTGCAAATCGTCAGGTGTTTGCTTGCCTCCTCCTGTGAGCAGTTAGTGGTAGGGAATTTGTTCGACAACTAGTTGGTCTCACCTACGAAGTGTTTGACACCATGGGAATACCCAAAGATGATAAACACTGTACTTGTAAAAAGAGAGTCCCCTACCACATACCAAGTTGTAGAAACTAAAGGTGAGGAAATTAGAAAAAAAGTATTTTATGATGTTTGTCTGTATATATATATATGTGGTTGACTAAGGAGTACAAATTTTTTCAAGTAAAAATTATTACATTTGAAGATTCCCTCATAATATTTTTAGTTTTAGTATAATATATATTGTTGGAAAAAATAACTAGTAGCTATCATAAATTCAACAATATTTTAAACAAGTTATTATTTTATTAATCACTTCACCCATATATGTAAATAATCATGTTACCTATATGCATTTAAATATTAATATGTACATTATAACGTGTACATTTCAATATATTTAATATCTATATTTGTATATATGTATGTCTGTTAGTCTTCAAGTAATATATGCATTACTATATATGTAAAATACATATTATATATATATATATATATATATATATTTGTCTATGTGTATACAAGTTAGTCTTCAAGAAATTTTTGACGTTTTAATGGATTCTTAGACCCTACAAAAACTTGGCATCCTCCAATCCATACCCTCTCAAAGATGTCTGTGATTAAGACCAAATTGTTGAAAAACATTGGTCTTAGGTGATTTTGGAATTTTATAATATATTTGGACAATAAGATACAGATATAAGAAAAAGACATTGATAAGAGGACCAGCCCCACAGTCCATTGGTTAAGAAGGCTGGATCCCCCATAATTGACTATCATTTGAATCCTGGCGCCTGTGGCTTAAAAAAGATGTGGTGCATATGTATGTGCTGTCTACATTCCTGATGGAGAAATGGAAGAGGAAGGAGGCTGCATGAACCTTTTCCATGGGAGGAGATTTCTCTCTCTCTTTCTCTCTCTCTCTAGCGAGCATGTGTACTCTCTAGTATTTTTTTTTTAAGATATAGCTAAGATGAGTCTGTGGACATATATAAATCATAATACAATGACATAGGCAACACATAAATTGTACAAACAATGAGAGCTATAGCACTTACAGAGAGATCATCATGACCCGGCACAAGAATAATTTGTAGAGGAAATGAGGACAGGAGTTGAGGCTTTGAATATGAGGAGGCATTAACTAGGCAGAAAGGAGGCAAGCAGGAACAAATATGCAACAATGACAAGAACATCACACAGTGAGAAATGTGAGAAGATTGGCAGAGTAGAAAGAATGCTTTTAAGAATTGTATTCGGATTATTGGCAGCCATGACTGAAAAGGGAATCTCAAGTCAGTGTATCATTTGTGAATGACCAAAAGTGATTTTCCTATGCAAAATAGCCAGGAGGAAAGGGGTAACAATATAAATGACATTCCTGTCAGGAATTTCCTTGAGCTGTTTGTGACACTCTAAAGTACTGATGCTGTCAAGGTGTCCTTGCTGTGCTACAGTGGAAAGTCTACAGTACTACATCTTGGGAGACTGAGACATTAGGAGAAACACCAAGAGCTACCCGAAATAATGCTAGATAGTCTTAGACCTATTTGTAGTTTTATAACTCATTATTTTTCTATGAAGGCACTATGTTCAACCTTTAAAAAATACAGGTTCTGCTCACCTTTGGGAAACACCACGTTTCAAGAGCTCTGAAGAGAAGGCAACTTATATTTCAGTAATGTCTGGTGGATACTAGGATGAAACGCAGGAGTGTGAATAGGTATGGAAGCCATGAGTTTTGTTGGAGAGCAGGCTGGGTCTCAGAGGAATGCTTAGTTGGTTAAGGTCAGAGAAATGTGCCTCTTGCTTGATTGATGGGAGACTCCCTGCATTCTCTAATCATTGTCCCTGTGCTCCAGTTTCTGGAGAGTATGTAATATTTTCACCAGGCAAATATCCAGATAAAAGCAGACATTTAAGATGTCAGTCAAGGTGGTGGGGCACAGACAAAGCAAAGACTAGGAGCAAGAACAGTTAAGCAGTTATTGTATGGGTCTAGCTGTCTGAAAGTGGGCACAGATTGGGCACTGATAGAAATGAAGGATGAGAAGAGGCAGACTCCAGAGACGATTCAAGAGAAAATTGGCAGGACTCAAAAGCTACCCATCTTAAGGCGTTTCTACTGATAATAGAAGAATGAAAATCATATAATGTAAAAACACAAGAGTGGATCTTGAAATACTGAGGCTACAACAGCATTGCTGATACCTGAAGAGAAGACAAGAAGAACATTTTGAGGTATGGAGGAGAAAGATAAGATTAGTTTTGGTTGTTTCACATTTGAAGAAGATAGCAGAGGTACAACTGACAATTCCTGAAGGAATTTGGCTGTAATGGGCAGAGTAAGTGTATTTCTAAGACTTTCCTTCTCACCCTGGAAACAATTTTTTTCTCCAGAACAAAATAGATTATAAAGGATAAATTGAATACATAAGGGAATTCAAGGCTTCATTCAAAATTCTAGAACATAATTTTCTAATTGATACTATTCTTCTTTCATTTATTCATTCAACAGATGACAATATTCAATGCCAATCATTCTTTGAAGTTTATCTATCCATACTGAAGCCAGGTCAAAAAGACTCCTTGAAGAATGATTGCTGGGGAAGAAAGCAATGCATCAAAAGGAGGAACAAAGAGAAAATATGAAAGATGAGGAAAAGAGAGGGAAAAAGACAGGAGGGCCTCAAAATTTAAGAAAAAAGTGTCACAGAAAAGCTAAAAGAATAGAGATGGAGTGTCTTTAATGGCTCCAACCGAGAGAAAAAGTGCTACATTTGCCTTTTTCTTCTAAATGTTCTATTTAGAACATTTTCCCATTAATGTCAAGATGACTCACAATGTACATTTTATGCATCTTGTAATTTTCTTATACACTGCAAAGACAACATGGTTGAGCTAATACTAGCCAAGTCTTACATGTAATTATAGGATGCCTATTGCATTTCTAGTACAATATATTAATGAAAACCAGTTATTTAATTATGGCGTAATACAATGGAAAGCTTTTATAGTCCCTTGTTAAAACAGACCAGAAATCATTTTCCCAAATAAAGCTGAGGAACAGTAGAATCATATCTTGATGTAAGTGGGTGTCTTTGCCAGGGTGTTGAAACAGCTTTTCCTGTCACTAAAAGGACAAACAGCAATCCATCTGCCATGTATAATTTGACAATCTGCAATGCTTAAACAGTAGGAGGGAAAACATGACTTCCAAAATTTTCCCTAAAGGAGGAGGCTTTCAGCAGTTCCCAATTACTATCCAGGCTGAATGTCTCACCCGAGACATCTGCTCAGCAGTTAGCCACGAAATCCTGGCACACGGGAGACCAGAGGTGTGCCTCACAATTATTGTTGGCCTTAAACTGGCCAATTATTAGAACAGGAGCCAATCACTAAGCTTCAGGTGCGTGTTTTGGCAACCCTGGTGGCGTGCCAGTATGTGTCCTCAGCCCTAACTCTGTGCACAGAAACTTCTGAGATGATAATCTTTCTAAAGTTCAAGGTGGAAAAATCCACTGTGAAGTGGGTCTGTGTTTAGTAATGAGCCAAAGATCTTAAGGCGTTTCTACTGATAATAGAAGAATGAAAATCATATAATGCCATAGATCCATGTTTCCTGCAGATAAGGATTGCTTTCTCAGGACCCACTTCAGTTCATTACACTTAATAAAGCTACTAAAAATCTTTCCTGGCACTAGTTCAGAATACACAAAGCCATTCTCTATAAAACCTATTTCAATTACCACATGAAGGGTTTCCCAGGTAGGGACGATTTTAACTGGAAAAGAAAATGAAAAATTCCAGTGTGCAGATTCAGGCTCACCTGAAATCTTGAGAATACTGGGAGACACTGAAGACTTGACTCTGTGAAAAAGCAGTGAGCTGAAAGGTAAAAATAACAGCACTGTTAATGGCAAAAGAGCCAATCGTGGGCTTTGTCAATGTGCAACAATGAGATTATTTTAGAACTAGCATCGTCTACAAGTATTGGTTCCCAGCAGCCAGAGGTCTACTCGCAAAGGGGACTAACGACAAAGGACAACAAAATATAATGTGAAATCCTAGAGTGAATCCTGGAATGGAAGAAGGTCCCTGGTGGAAAAGCGGGGAGTATCTGAATAAATTTTGTAGTTGAGTTAATAGTATTGTGCCAATGTTAATTCATTGGTCTTGATAATTCTACTATAATTATGGGAGATAATAAGATTAGGGAAGCTGAGTGAAGGGTATATGAGACCTTTCTGTGTCATCTTTGCAACTCTCCTGTCAGTCTAAAGTTCTATCAAGATAAAATGTTTTTAAAAAGAGAAAATTGGCTCAGAAGAAAAATCAGACACTATGCTAAGCACCTTACCCTCCAGCCAAACCAATATGCTAATAGCTTTTATTTTGAGCTATTATGAAATTATAAACTATTTGTGAAATTGTAGAATTTCAGCTATTATGGAAGAGATATTAATGTTGACTTAGTCTTCTTTTTTCATTATGTAAATGAGAGAATCAAGGGAAAAGCTTGAAGGGACTTCTGAAAAAGAATAAATATTCATTTAATTAAATGAAGAACTGGGAAAAGAACCTAGGTTTTGTGCCTCTTTGAATAGCATGTTGCTTCTCTGCAATCAATAAGCAATTCCTAAATAGGAAACTGTCATCATATGTGTTCATAGCATGTCCTAGACTCTGGAAGGACATGGCATGCTCTCTGTCCATGCTTGTGTCTATTTTTAGCTATATCTCTTCAAAATCTCTAGTCCAGTCGAGGAGATATAAAAATTGACAATTTTTTTTTGAGAGATTTTTTACTATAGGGTAGTGCATGTGCTTGTCAGAGAGACAGAGAAACAGAAAGTGAGATATCACCCCTGGGGGGTGGTGGTCCTTCCTCAATCCTTTTTCCTTCATTCTCTTCCTGGGATTTTTGACATGCAGGCACACCTGCCCACCATGAGTTTCAAGTATCTGGGTCCAGGATTTGAATTGTGGTCAGCTCTGTGGGAGTTCAGCGATGTAACCGTTATGCCATCTGCTAGTCCTGGCAATTAAATCTTAAAAACCAGTATGTAGTAAACATTTTATGTTTCATGAGCAATTTTGACTATCATTATAGAAATTATAATTAAGTAGAAATAAATACATATCTAAACCCTCTGCTTAAAAAAATATCAACCCTCTGTTGTTTCTACATGCATTGACTCTGGAAGAATATAGAGCTCTGGGGTGACAGGAGGGGACAGAACATACTGAATCAGCATGTTACTCTTTGGTTCTCCTCTCTCTCTCTCTGCTCTCAATATTGAGTATCTGGGTGGTAACAGGAAGAGGCTTGACATCCTTCCTTTGGACAAGATCCATTTGCCACTTTCTGTATTTTTTTCCAGAAAATATTATGTCAAGGGAAATTCAAGAAGGTCGTTCACGTCAGAGACAATGTTCTTACAATTCAGTGCAAGTAAAAGATACTATCTGAAAAGAAAGCAAAGAAGTTAAAAAGGAAAGATGAACAGCCCACACAAACAGCATAATGAAAGAGTTTCACATGTTTCCATGTTTTTAATTGTGGAAAACGTGGAAAGAATGAATGAAGCTTCTTCATCAGCCACTTTAATTTTTAGCAGTTTCTTCCCTAAAAACAAGCCTTCCTGAATGAGTAGGACCTGACAGCAGAATTGCAGAGCACATGTGGCCAAATGCATGAAATTTATTTTCCAAGTTTTGTCAACATCAAATACTCATAATATCCTCTTTCTTTTTTTTTTTTCTTTCTCATCAAATCAAATGTTATTACAAAGTCTTAGCAGACAAACCCCAGCTCCCCATTAAGTCTTTAGTTTCTCCAGGCTCAATTTACATTCATCTGAGGGCTGTAATTTAATAGGTATTATGAGTTACTTGACAATCTTGGATTTTTCATTCAGACATGTTTCCCTGAGAATTTTAGAATGATAGACAACCTGGTATTAGCTTCTGAAGTGATACATTGATTTTTTCCCAAAAGTAAATCTTTGTCTTATTACACTTCATGGAAGATCAGACATTGTTTGAAGGCAGCCACTGAGTCTCCAACATGTTTGTAATCCATGCAGCCATTTTCGATGTGTTTTCTCAACAGCGGATGTTTAATAAATCTTAACTGACTGGTTCACTGACTAAAAGCCTAAAATGAATAAATGAGTGGATTGTTGAATGAATTCAACAAATGACTCCATATAAATCATTATGAATGATAACTGGCAATTCTTTCCCAAGAGACAGATACTATGATTTATAATCATCCTCTTAAATGAAAAAGGCACATAATCATTCAAATTAAAGGGAGAAATGAAACAAGTTTTTAGTCAATTCAATCCCTGCATTAAATTTAGCAAAATATATCTTTGGAGCCAATAGATGGAGTGGAGGTTAAGGAGATCAGATTCCACATGGCTGACTGTGAGGTGATAGAGAACTGGCAGATTGAAAGACACACTAGGCATGTATGATGTGTGTGTGCCTAAAATCCCAACAGAAGAATGGAGGAAAAGGGATTGTGGCATGGCCATCCCCTTGAAGGGTGAATTCTCTCTTCTCCTTTCTCTCTCTCTGGCAAGGGAAAGGAAAACTTAAAAAAAGAAGTATATATAAATAGAAATAAATAAATAAATAAATATACACACACATACACACACACACACACACACACACACACACACACACACATTGAGCTTCAAACATAAAAGTAATTCCTTCAACATTACAAATAGATAGTCTGAGTAAATAAACTTGATCAAATAACTACCTGGTCTTGGGTATCATCTTGATATTTTTGTTTTACCTCCTGTTCTTCTCTTTCCTGTGGTCCTTTGTTCATTACTGTCACTGCTTCCTAGGTTGTCCTTTCTTAACATGGTCAACCACACACTCCAACCTATGTTTTAATGACAAAAACACATCCAACTTCTGCTTCCTCATTCTTGGCTCTGCTTCTTTCAGTCTTGCAAGATTCTATCAAGAAAAGTGGTGAGGGTTCTGTGGTCACCTACATCTGGAAAATGTGCATCCTATGGCAGAACAGTGTTTTTTCTCCTTCTTTCTGCTCTAGCTCCAGGACATCCTGATCATTTGTGAGCCATGCCATGTGTCTTACTGTCTCTGTCTTTTGCTGTTTCCTCTGCTCCGGAAGCTCTTCCCCCACAGAATCACGTGGCTTGCTCTCTCACTTTACTCAGTCCTCTACTCAGATGTGACCTTATAGGTGAGGGTTTACCTACCAACACTCCATAAAGGCTTTGTGTGACCATATAGGTGAGGGTTTACCTACCAATCCTCCATAAAGGCTTCATATGAACAATGGTCTTGTTTTGTTTATTGCTGAATTCCAGGTGCCAAAGATATACTGTGCACTCTATAAATATTTTTTAAATAAGGTGGATTATTATGACATTTTTTTAGAGTAGTAAGGCATATTAGCATATTAAATTTTTAAAAATGTGAGTGGACCAGCAGGTGGCATGGTGGTTAAGGCGCTGGACACTCTCACATGGCCAACTATAATTCAAGTCCCAGACCTGATGGCTTGCTTTCTCACTTTCCCTCCCTTTCACTCTCTCTTTCTGTGTATCTCTTTCTGGTCAAATTAAAATAAATGAATGAATAAATAAAATGAAATAATTCTTTTAAAAAAGTAATGTTAAAAAGAAATAAGTTAATTAATTAATTAAAATAAATTAAAAAAAACTGATGCTTAGTTGCCCATGATACAATACTGAGAAATACAGTTACATATAATTTCTTGTCATTTCCTTTAATTAATTTAATGGGTATTATTGCCCCCCTCCCCAGTTAACCTTGAATCAAAGACCACAGATAATACTCTTCTGCATCAGTATGGTGCTTAACTAAATGCAAGAAACACAAAGAACACTTAATTGATTGCTGGTTGATAAGAGTTCTCAGAAATGTTAAAATGGGTTGAGCAGATTGATGAAGATATTCTATTATAAACACTGAATTTTAAAAATAAAATTAATATTGACAGCATTAATAAGAAATTTCCGAAGAGAAATATTTACTTTTTTGCAACTAAATATGTGCAGTCATAGCTAATTCAAATACAGATAAAATTTCCTTGTAGTTTAGTTTTGTTAGTTTAATGGTAGAAAGATAGATGTACCATTGAAATAAGAAGAAAGTCAGAAACTCATCAGATGCATTTTGCAAATAATTCTGGGGAAATGACCTTTTTGATTTTTTTTTTGTATGAAGATTAGACAAGATATCTAAAACTATGCCTTGGAAAACAGGAAAAAGGAGGTTATAATAAAATCTTATATTTCAAAATGGATATAAAAGCACCATGACATCAAAGAGACGTTTTTCAGATTGGAAGCTACTGAAATAGTCTTGTTTCTCTTGGGTAGAGATTGGATGAGATGGGTTCAA
Source organism: Tupaia belangeri chinensis (assembly GCF_000334495.1). Classification (NCBI taxonomy): domain Eukaryota; kingdom Metazoa; phylum Chordata; class Mammalia; order Scandentia; family Tupaiidae; genus Tupaia; species Tupaia belangeri. The sequence goes on along the minus strand of NW_006203719.1, from coordinate 196,878 downwards.
GAGTTTCTTTTCCTTTTTTCTTAAGTAAAGCACAGATGAAAATGGCCCTCTTATAAACACTTGGTGAGTCAACATTGGACTTTTATGAGAATTCTGGTCTTTTCTTTCCTAGGGCAGTGACTCAATTAATTGCTCAAGGGACACACTAAGTACAATATTTTTATGACAGAATTTTTTTTTATTCTTTTGCAGCAGTTGGTAAAGAGAAAATTGTTTCTTGGAAATAGGCTCGTATGGTCAAAGGGCATAAACTGCTACCGATGTTGGTTTTTATTCTCATGTAAAATTTCAATATACTACATTTGCTTTATTTAAGCAAATGTACAAAAGATTTTCCATATTTGAAAATAATCAATATACCTTGTGCATGTGTGTGTGTATGTTGTGTTTTAAACAGGGTCTCAATATTGTGATCCATCCGCCTCCGCTTCCCAAGAGCTGGGACTACAGGTTCATGTGGCCACGCTTTGCTCTAAAAGTATATTTTTAAATCTAGAATTACTTCATATTTTGACTTGACAACAACATCACTATATTAAGTGCATACCAAAACCAAAGTTAATTAAGTATAATTTCAAGAAGATGAAGGCATGCATAAACACATATTAACAATATTGCAATATTGAAATTCCTTAGGTTAAAAACTTAAGTTATTAATAATTCAGGGAAAGTAAATTCTAGAGTAAAGGAATTTATTTTGGGTGGGTAGAGATTTTTGTTATAGGGCACTTGCACTCATTGGAGAGACAGAGAGACAGAAAGCAAGAAATCACCCGCCAGGGGGGATGATGACACTGTAATCCCTCCTCTTCCAGTCTCCTCTTGGGATTTTGAGCATGCTTGCATACACACGTTCCTGGTATGGGTTTTAAGTCACTGGGACTGGGACTCAAACCGCAGTTGAGTACATGGGTGGTCCAGAGACATAACCATTACTCCATCTGCCCGTCCCGAGTAAAGACATTTGTATGTCACAGATTATGTCCTTTCTACTTTTGTTTCCATATGCTTCTACAAATATTGATTGTCAAACTACTTCTGTATGGCTTTTAGTAATGACTATGTTCATATCTGGGTGCTATAACAAAACAGAAATCTAATGTAGAGAAAAAGACTTGTATTTTAAAACAATAGAGAAATTGGAATTTTAATGCATTGAGCACTAGAAGATCTGGTAGTGGCCACATGGTGCTCCAGGTCAATGGAACAAATGCAAGTGGTGGCAAGACCAGAGTAACATGCCATGAGTTGGAGCTGGAGCATCTTCACTCAAGAAGACAGGTGACGGAACGCATGGCAAAGCCCATGGAAAAGAAGATTGAAGCTGAAGCTGAAGGCAAAAGTCCAGAGATGAGAGAGCAGGAGAGGAGCAGGGTAAGGGCTGGGGTATTGGCTCTCTGACTTCATGAGCTTGACAGGGGATGGGTGATAGATGGGTGGACTTCCCTGACCAGAGGAAGTGCCAAAAGATATGACTGTGGGCACATCACTGAGTTCATGGGGACCACATAATAAAGAGTAAAAAAGAAGTCTGTGATCTTTAGAAGATACAACCCAGTCACTTGGAAGACAATCTGATTCTACTCACACCCTCTCCCCAAGAGTGTTATCAGATTTAAAGATATATCCCCAGTGAATGTCCTCGCTTTTCTCTGGCCCATTATTCTTCTCTCTCAACCATCCTTTTTTACCCATTTATTTATTTTTTTATTTCAACGTACTTTCTCCAGTCTCCCAAGAATACTGGTGAGTAATTATCCAATTTGATAACATGGAGTTTACCGTCTTCAAAGCAATCCAATGAAGTATTTCTTGTCCCATTTTGCACATGAAATAAAGTGTGAAACTTGCTCCTCAAAATTACAATCTACAAAACAATTGGAGCCAGTTAGGTTGTTAACTATGTTGTAAAAAATAAAGAACAAATCAAATATAAAAATTGACTACTACGTGTGATGTTACCACTGAGAAATACTTACTGTTGACAATTGGTGTGGATATATATAAAGGTAGGTATATCCCAAATTGGAATCCTATCATTTTATGAACTCTTTCTCTCCTGTCTCCCTCCAGAGTTAAATATATCACATATTTTTTTCTCATTTCAGTTATTAGAGCTCTTCATTATCACGTGGGACCATGCTCATATTTTTCATCCTTATCTACCTCACAAAACCCCCCTAAATTATCAAGGTAAGATTAACATGAGTTGCTAAATTCTTTTCTGAATCACTTTAGCACAATCTCCTCTGCTATCACTTTTGGCCTGAAAGTGAAGGTTCCTATGAGCATTTTCTAAGATAACAAATACTTTTGCACATTTAATTACCTCTGCTATCTGTGAGTTCAAAGATACTCGTTTTCTGTCTAAGAGGAAAGAGAATATTAGAAAATGATGTAGGTTATCAACCCATAAAATACCTTTGGAGAAATGCAAAGGAGACTTCAGAAAAAAATTCAAATGTTTGGCAAATGGATGATTTCTACATTCCAATCAAAGACTGACTTTGTCTCTGTAGATCTGTGCCATCTGGTTTGTCCATATCTCAGCTAGCTTTTTTTCCTTAATTTAGATAAATCTGAGTGGAGATTTATCAATCCCTTTCTGTTTCTCAGCGCTGTCAGAAACAGTTGGCCCTGGCACACAGAATGACACTTGGAAGGAAAGTCTTATTTTAACAACGCTTGTTGACTTTCCAACGTCTCCGTTACCACAGTCATCAGGGTCTAAATTACTCTCAGGGGCCCTAATCATACTATAGCCTGAGCTGGAGAGAAAAAAAACTTGTTCACTTAACAGAAAGAAAGTCTATACTCCCAAAACAATATGAGTTAGCCAGTGATCTTTGACTTAACAACCTCTGCTGACGGACTCCTTTCCCTACTTTTAATCAGTCTTCTGACAGTGGACTCTGGACAGAGATAAATGAGAGGTCAAGCTACCCTTCATTTTTCCAGAGGATTATTTTGCCCACAGATAAGACACAAAGAAGGAAGTAATAGTCAAGACCAGCCTGTAAGAAAACAAAACAAAACAAAAGAATAACTGACAAAGGCCCATTCTCCTGGTAGTGGAGAGAGCTCTCCTGCTAACATGCAGTTTGTTAGTTTTTTCAGTGAGGAGAAAAAACTAAGAACAAAAGAAACCACTCAAAACTAATATGTGGCAAAGATAATTGTGCCTCAAAAATAGTAGATAATGTGTTGCTTTTTTAAACTTTATAACTGATGTTAAAAAAAATTAAAAAGGAACTTCCTGCTTTCCTTTTCTTTCATAATCCAGAAAGCATAGAACCATACAAAAGAATGTTTGCTAAAGTCTATTGATTTTTTTGGGGGACCAGCAGTTGGTGTAATGGCTATGTTGCTGAACTCCCATGTCGTTGAACACGGCTTGAGTCCTGAACCTAGTGGCTTAACTCACACCAGGTGCGTGTGCCTGCATGCCCAAGATCCTGAGAGAATGGCGGAGAAAGGATTTGTGGCATGGCCATCTCCCCTTCGGGGGGTGATTTCTCACTTCCTGTCTCTCTGTCTCTGCTTTCTGATGAACACTCACACCCTATAGCTAAAATCTTTCCAAAAATTTGTAATTCTATAATTTCTGAGTTACATATAATCCTTGCACATCATCACGGGGTATAATATGACTTTTCAAAGCACACAAACTGTGACATAATCAAAATAATGATATAAGCCTATACATCATCTTTGACATTTATCATTACATTATGCTTGTATATTCTACATTTGTTTACACATTTTGTTTCTTTTTAGGAATCTATTAGATTTGTAATACTCTCTTTGGTACACTGTTCTATAACCTATTCCCCTTGATAGGGAATATCATGCATTCTTGTGCCTGTTAATCATTTTCGCCAGAACACTTGCCTTCCTCACTTCATGCAGTCTCTAGTATCTACCATCACTCCCTCTTCTTCTATGTCACTGAGGCCCTAGCCTCTGCCAGCGAGTGTGGACATTCAGTATATGTTAAGTAGAGTTATACAGTATTTGCTTTTTATAATCTGGCCTTTTTCACTTCTCACTGATTTTTAATGAAGAGAATAGTGACAAATCTTATGGTCTCATTGTGAGATCCAAGTTTGTACTGTTCATTTTCAGTAAGAAAGAAAACTTTCCAAATAGCAAATTCTCATGACATCTGAAGTAAAGGATAAGGATTATCCCTATAGTGAATGAAAACCAAACACAAAGATAAATACACACATGGATGTATATAGGTCTTTATCATTAAAAACATTTCATTTATGTAAGTCTACTTTCTTTCTGAGTCACTGTCGAACTTATTTATTCTTCTATAAAATATAATGTTATTTTTGTCCCTCTCAGGGGAAATCTGATCTTCAATATGTGAAGAACTCTGAAAAGTTGTCACTATTTTTTAAATTATCAGATATATTCATATATTGTTCAAAGTAACAGACGCAGAACAACTTCTTAGAGACCTGATACTCTTCAAGGATATCAAATGAAACCGAACAATTAGGATTATTACTGGTAAACTTCTTTTAAGCAGACATATCCATTCATGTATTTAAGATGTGCTTGAGAAAGCAGAATGCACAAATGACTTATATATTGCAGAATAAAGCAGTAATATGAAAATTAAGAGATGTAGGTGGTGATAATGACTTCTGTCTATGCACATTCTTGTAAGCATATGAGTAAACTGACTTGTTTTCACAAGGTACAAATAATGATAAATGTCATTGATGATACTTCAAAACAAATTTTTACCAAGGACATGCTTCTTTCTTTTTTTTAAAATATTTATTTAATTTTATTTATTCATTCATTTTATTTTTTAATTTGAAGA
>NW_006203719.1:185709-191975 GCF_000334495.1 Tupaia belangeri chinensis | reverse complement strand
AAGCCACCAGGTCCAGGACTCAAATCATGATTGACCATGTGGGAGTATCCAGCATCTTAACCACCATGCCACCTACTGGTCCCCTCTCTTTCTTTCTAAATTTTATTTGTTTATTGTAATTTCAAGTTTACATGTAATCATTTGTTTTTGTGGGATACAGCATGGATTTTAAAAATACTATACTGTGTGTAACAATCAAATGAAGGATGCATGCATTATTGTGTTTGTTCATTGTTTTCTTCCAACTCCTCCTAATCCCTTCAATATCCCTCCTTCTATGAAACATCTACTATTTATGCTAATTCTCTCCACTTGTATGTATGGAATCTGTTAGGTTCTTTTTTTTTTTTTTTGAGAGGTTTTAGCTATAGGGCACGGGCGCTAGCCAGACAGACAGAAAGAGACAGAGAGACAGCAAGCGAGAAATCACCCCCCAGGGGGGATGGCCAATCCCTTCTCCTCCATTCTCCTCTCGGGCTCTTGGGCACGCATGCACACGTGCCCGGCGTGAGTTTAAGCCACTGGGTCCGTGATTCAAACCACGGTCGACTACGTGGGAGTCCAGCGACATAGTCATTACGCTAACTGCTGGTCCCAGGAATCTATTAGCTTCTTCTATAGAGTAAGAACACTGAGTACATGTTAAGTGGAGACATTTTTAATTGAATTATTAGATATTTTAAAGACGAGAGGTTTGAGTTCCTTTTATACCCTGGTTATCAATTCTTTATCAGAGGAATAATTTTCGAATATTTTCTCCTATTCTGTGAATCACCTCTTTATTTTTTGTTTTGCTGTGCAGAAGCTTTTAGCTTGATGTAATCCCACATGTCTATTTTTAGTATTGTGGCTCATGTTCTGGGGGTCTTATTTAAGAAATCTTTGCCTACTCCATTGTCTTGAAGTGATCCTCTTATGCTTTCCCTCAAGCAGTTCTGAATCCATTTTGAGTCAATTTGTGTACATAGTCAAAGAGAAGGGGCTAGTTTCATTCTTCTTCAGATGAACATCCAGTTTTCCCAATAACATTTAGTGAGAAGATCGTCTTTCCTCCACTGGATTGTTTTGTGTTCTTTGTCAAAAATTGGCTGGCTGTATTTCTTGTTTTGTGGTCCAAACAAAATAAATGTGTTTCCTTTGTAGACTTTAGAGCACTATGCAAATGGTAGTACAACAGTGCTTCAGAACCGGTTCTAACTGTGACGCTAAGGCAAGCCAATGGGCATGTACATCTATTTGTCCAGGGTCACGGATGCTTTTGTTTATAAAGCAATGACCTCTCCTCAGCCCAAATTATTTTCCTCACTAATCTTTCTACTCTGTCCCCTTGAACTTTTTTCCTGTGATTAGCACAATTTCTCACAACCTCGAACACTTGCTTTCTTTCATGCTCCTCTTTTATTCCCCTTAAACAAGCCTTGGGTCATCCTTGAGGAATATACTTCATTTCTCTCCAGTGAAGGGTGCTCACCCTATCTAAGGGTCAAGGAGGAGTCAGGTACTGCTCACCACCCAAGACACAGCACATCATTGCTCTTCAACATTCATGCAAAGCGCTGTCCTTTCAAGGTCATGCCGTTCACATATAAGATGAGCTTCCCTTGGTACTACCACCTACCCATCCTGTTCTTACAGAGTGCTTAGGCATCTGACTCAACTTTCACTCCATTTATGTACTTTGGGCGTGTCATTTCCTGGAACTGCATATATGGCAATCTTAAATTCAAAGATCCCACTTTTTTTTTTTCTTTTTGGAGAGGTTTTCACTGTAGGGCGCGTGCCCTCGCCAGACAGACAGAGAGAGACATAGAGACAGAAAGCGAGAAATCACCCCCCAGGGAGGATGGTCACGCTGCAATCCCTTCTCCTCCATTCTCCTCTCGGGATCTTGGGCACGCACGCACACGTGCCCGGCATGAGTTTTAACCCACCGGGTCTAGGACGCGAACCGCGGTCGACTACGTGGGAGTCCAGCGACATAGCTATTACGCTAACTGCTGGTTCCCAAAGATCCCACTTTCAGAGCACTCCAGCCATTTCATTTAGCTACACCCACTTGCTGCACCTATTCTTCAGCTTTAAGCCCTCCTGCACTTATCATCACCTTGTCTGTCCTTCCGTCTTCGTTTCTTATCCATGGTAGATTAAGTAGTCTGTATCTTCAATCACTTTTCAGGTAGAAATCTCCAATCCTTTACTAAAAATCCTGTAATGCTTATTATGGCATTTAGCTGACAAAACCCATGCCTGGGATATACTTACCTGACAACCTTCTTCATAATTTGTCAGTAAAGATACCAAAACTATTTAAATTTTTACACTGTAATCATCTGGCCTTCTACTTTTTTGGTCCCTCAATACTTTCCTAAAAAAAATGCTTGGATTCCTTACTAATATCTATTAATTTCTCAAACTGAATATGTTCAATTTTTTCAAACTACTGAAATTGCCAACTTGCTATTTAACTAATAGATCAATGCTCAATAAATATTTGTTGAATGAATGAAGAGCAAATAAATATAGGTTTCCTTGGCTTCAATCAAAATAACCTAAAGTCTTCTTTATAATTATAAAGATGTATGCTCCCCTCAAATTTATGTATAAAGTTTTATTTCTTTCATGATTGAAAGAGACAGAGAGAGAGCAACCTCAATGAAGTCTTGATGTTGTGATCTACTCTCAGCCTTAGATAGCTCTGGATCATTGACTTATGTGTGCCCAGCACACTTAAGGAGTTCCCCAGACATGGACCTGGGACCTTCTCATGTGGATTAGTCTCACACAATGTCTCATTCTACTACTGCATCACTATCCAGTCCCCCAAACCTGCTTTATTTAGCAAATGTGTATGAACCTCTACTTACAAGAAAGAGAGCACTGCGGTAGAATGGGGAAGGATGGTCTTTTTGTTATCTTCTGCTAAATCAGCTGAATATTTATAGATAAGAAGAATTCTGAACCTATTCCACATATAACACAAAAAGCAACCATTCCAGATAGATTACAGATATAAAAAGAAATAAAAGAATCAAGTTCTGCAAAGAAAAATATCTTCAAGATTTTGGAACAGGATAAAAAAATTCTAAAATATGGAAAACACTATGAAAGGGAGTGAAAGGCAAACTATTGGATAAGGGAAGTATTCACAAAGCATGTGTCCAACAAAGGCCTCACCCGGGATGTAAAACAAACAAAAGAACCTCCAAGTGAATGAGAAGAAAAATTGGTCACAACTTGAATAGACATTTCATGAAAGAGCATACCCAAATGGCCAATAAACATAAAAAGAAGCTCAACTTCCTTAGTAACCAAGAAATTGTAAATAAAACCCACAATAAGATATCATAAGACATACTGACCAGGATGGTTAAAATTAAATAGATGAGAGATGCCAAGTATAGGCAAAGATTTTGAAAGACTGAAATTTATCACTAATGAGTGTCACTTTGGTAAAACCATTTTCAAAAACTATTCAGCAGTATCTGCTAAGGCAAAATATCCACACTCCGTTGTGACCCTAATTCCATCCCTCATATACCCAAAGTCATGTGCTCGAATTTTATAGATGCAACATTTTGAATAATTTTAAAAGGACTACTCAATTAGTATGACATATTCACATAATGGAATCCTACAAGCAGAGACTAGTAGACTTTTCCTGTAGACAGCCAGATGGTAAATTTGGCAGCCTTGTATACATATCAGCAAACACTATGTAGGTGAGTGAACGTGGCAGTGTTCCAATACTTTATTTATAAAAATAGCCAGCTGACCAGTGAGAAACAGGTAAATGAATCCTGTTATACATCAATACTCAAATAAAATTATGATGTAATTGCACAGTGAAACACTACAGTTTGAACATTTCTAATCTGAAAAGCCAAAACCTAAAATGGTCCAAAATTGGAAACCTTAAATGTCAACATCATGCCACAAGTGGAAAATTCTACACATGGCCACAATGAGTCAGTCAAAGTGCAGCAATACAAAACTATCGTATAAAATTACCCTCAGACTATGTGTTTGGGTGTACGTGAAGCATTATTGAATTCTGTGTTCAGATTTGGATTCCATCTATTTTATATGATAGAATATCTTTTATTCTATTACATAAATACAAATTAATTTATTTTATTTTATTCTAAAATAAAAAATGAAATCTCAAATCTGAAATCTTCAAGTATTAGCATTTTGGGTAAGTAACACACAACCTGAATATAGCAATGAGAATTAGTGACCTATGACTATAGGTAGTAAACCAGAGTGTATATTCCAGAGAAAGAAATACTCATGGTTTGATTTCATAATAGCGTAAAGGTGGGTAAAACTAAGTTAATGGATTAGAAGTTGGAAAGGTCATTTTTTTGCAGGAGGAGGTAGGGACTACGCGAAAGCATGGGGCAGCTTCTCATTACTGGTAGTGTGCTATTTCTTGATTTGAGCTCTGTTTTATAGGAGTGTTCAGCTTTTAAACCTTTAGCTAGCAGTACAGTTATGGTATGTATAGCTTTATGTAAGCATATTATGCTTCAATTAAAAAAACTCTGTTGTATATTGTAATAAATTATTATTATTATTATTATTATTAGAAAAGGCTGGAGTGTGACTAGAAAGAATGTATAGAACTTCGTATGGAAACACCATTTCCTAGAAAGATCTTTTCTCATGAGAGAGTGGTTTGATGAAAACATTTTTTTTTCTTGGCAAATGCAAGATTCTTCATAATATCATCCAACCTACACTTAAAATGCAGTTTTATGCAAATATAATAAAAGAATCAAATGTATCTATGTGCATTTTGTTTGTTTTGTTTTCTTTGCCAGAGTGTGAGTTCCTGCCAGAAAAGGCAGAGAGAGAGAGAGAGAGAGGGAGAAGAGAAAGCACCACCCCCATGGGGAATGGTCCCCCCATGATACCTTCTCTACTTCTCTCTCCAAGGTTTTGGGCATGCATGTGCATATGCTCAGTTTGTTTCTCAAGTGGCCGGGTCTGGCACTTGAACCACACAGCTGACCATATGGGATTTGGCTGCCTTAGTCATCAGGCCATGGAGATGGCCCTCAACTATGTTTTGATATTCCATTCTTTTCTGAGCCTACTGTTTAATTGGTATTTGGGGACAACTTTAGGCATGAGAACAAACCCATTTGAAAGGAACACTTTGGTCTTGTAGTTTTTCTCATAGAAGTCTAAGCAGGCATGAGTCATTTTCTAGCACTAGTTGAGTATTTTGGAATACTCTGGGACTGTGTGGTCATATTTTTAGAGCATTTAGAAAGAAAAAGTATAGCACAAAAATGACAGCGTTAATAACGTACCAGTAATACAGTAAGAATACACTAATGATTTTTACCAAAGTGTTTCTTTTATTAGTGAAGTGTTTTCAGTCCTATTGTCATGATCTTAGCTTCATTGCTGTATACATAGACTTATGCATTAACTTTTAAAATAGTGGTTACTTCAATTTTGCTTTTCTCCTCTTCCTCTAATTTCAACCGCACAATATTGTAGAAATGAAACTCCCAAAGACCAACTTTGGCGATGTCGTTACTCTGATCAAAAGCTATCAGTTTTCCCCTTTGACTACTAAAATGAAAACCCAACATTAAATTGTTTTTCTTTAGCCACTCTGTTCCCAACATATTTCTAAAATGCTTATTTCCCACCTCTGACCTGCATTGTATGTGTTCTCTAAACAAGATTTCTTTTGCTAATTTTTGGATAAATAATGAATCTGAATGTAATAAACTTATCACTTCTAACTGAAATTTGATTCCTTTTTCCAGGACCAGCTCCGATGCTGCCTCTTCCATGCAGCCTTATTGCAGTATCCTTAGAAAGTTGTACATTCTCTCCTTTCAGCTAGTGTTGCTCAGGCTGTGTACACAGTTGTTCAGATATGTCATATACCTCCAATTAAATTGTTACCGTGTTTTTAACAATATCCTACTTACCTGTGCCACCTACTACACAGCTTTATACGTGGTAGGTACTCTACAAATATTAACTTATGGATGATAAATGAGCAAGTTAGAGGAACTTATATTAAGCAATAGAACTAATTTAAGCTCTAGTATTGTAATAATAGATCAGAGAATACTCAGACTAAATGATACTATTACTATTAATGATACTATGCAGAAAAAGCCAAAGACTACTCCATTTTTGATTTATAAGCTTGCTTTACTCTGCTCTGAAGGTGTTGCCTTTAAAATATAAAATATTCTTATTTTTTAAAAAATTATTTATTTTATTACTTATTATTA
>NW_006203719.1:162769-180952 GCF_000334495.1 Tupaia belangeri chinensis | reverse complement strand
TTTTCACTGTAGGGCGCGTGCGCTCGCCAGACAGACAGAGAGAGACATAGAGACAGAAAGCGAGAAATCACCCCCCAGGGAGGATGGTCACGCTGCAATCCCTTCTCCTCCATTCTCCTCTCGGGATCTTGGGCACGCACGCACACGCGCCCGGCGTGAGTTTTAAGCCACCGGGTCTAGGACGCGAACCGCGGTCGACTACGTGGGAGTCCAGCGACATAGCTATTACGCTAACTGCTGGTTCCCAAAGATCCCACTTTCAGAGCACTCCAGCCATTTCATTTAGCTACACCCACTTGCTGCACCTATTCTTCAGCTTTAAGCCCTCCTGCACTTATCATCACCTTGTCTGTCCTTCCGTCTTCGTTTCTTATCCATGGTAGATTAAGTAGTCTGTATCTTCAATCACTTTTCAGGTAGAAATCTCCAATCCTTTACTAAAAATCCTGTAATGCTTATTATGGCATTTAGCTGACAAAACCCATGCCTGGGATATACTTACCTGACAACCTTCTTCATAATTTGTCAGTAAAGATACCAAAACTATTTAAATTTTTACACTGTAATCATCTGGCCTTCTACTTTTTTGGTCCCTCAATACTTTCCTAAAAAAAATGCTTGGATTCCTTACTAATATCTATTAATTTCTCAAACTGAATATGTTCAATTTTTTCAAACTACTGAAATTGCCAACTTGCTATTTAACTAATAGATCAATGCTCAATAAATATTTGTTGAATGAATGAAGAGCAAATAAATATAGGTTTCCTTGGCTTCAATCAAAATAACCTAAAGTCTTCTTTATAATTATAAAGATGTATGCTCCCCTCAAATTTATGTATAAAGTTTTATTTCTTTCATGATTGAAAGAGACAGAGAGAGAGCAACCTCAATGAAGTCTTGATGTTGTGATCTACTCTCAGCCTTAGATAGCTCTGGATCATTGACTTATGTGTGCCCAGCACACTTAAGGAGTTCCCCAGACATGGACCTGGGACCTTCTCATGTGGATTAGTCTCACACAATGTCTCATTCTACTACTGCATCACTATCCAGTCCCCCAAACCTGCTTTATTTAGCAAATGTGTATGAACCTCTACTTACAAGAAAGAGAGCACTGCGGTAGAATGGGGAAGGATGGTCTTTTTGTTATCTTCTGCTAAATCAGCTGAATATTTATAGATAAGAAGAATTCTGAACCTATTCCACATATAACACAAAAAGCAACCATTCCAGATAGATTACAGATATAAAAAGAAATAAAAGAATCAAGTTCTGCAAAGAAAAATATCTTCAAGATTTTGGAACAGGATAAAAAAATTCTAAAATATGGAAAACACTATGAAAGGGAGTGAAAGGCAAACTATTGGATAAGGGAAGTATTCACAAAGCATGTGTCCAACAAAGGCCTCACCCGGGATGTAAAACAAACAAAAGAACCTCCAAGTGAATGAGAAGAAAAATTGGTCACAACTTGAATAGACATTTCATGAAAGAGCATACCCAAATGGCCAATAAACATAAAAAGAAGCTCAACTTCCTTAGTAACCAAGAAATTGTAAATAAAACCCACAATAAGATATCATAAGACATACTGACCAGGATGGTTAAAATTAAATAGATGAGAGATGCCAAGTATAGGCAAAGATTTTGAAAGACTGAAATTTATCACTAATGAGTGTCACTTTGGTAAAACCATTTTCAAAAACTATTCAGCAGTATCTGCTAAGGCAAAATATCCACACTCCGTTGTGACCCTAATTCCATCCCTCATATACCCAAAGTCATGTGCTCAAATTTTATAGATGCAACATTTTGAATAATTTTAAAAGGACTACTCAATTAGTATGACATATTCACATAATGGAATCCTACAAGCAGAGACTAGTAGACTTTTCCTGTAGACAGCCAGATGGTAAATTTGGCAGCCTTGTATACATATCAGCAAACACTATGTAGGTGAGTGAACATGGCAGTGTTCCAATACTTTATTTATAAAAATAGCCAGCTGACCAGTGAGAAACAGGTAAATGAATCCTGTTATACATCAATACTCAAATAAAATTATGATGTAATTGCACAGTGAAACACTACAGTTTGAACATTTCTAATCTGAAAAGCCAAAACCTAAAATGGTCCAAAATTGGAAACCTTAAATGTCAACATCATGCCACAAGTGGAAAATTCTACACATGGCCACAATGAGTCAGTCAAAGTGCAGCAATACAAAACTATCGTATAAAATTACCCTCAGACTATGTGTTTGGGTGTACGTGAAGCATTATTGAATTCTGTGTTCAGATTTGGATTCCATCTATTTTATATGATAGAATATCTTTTATTCTATTACATAAATACAAATTAATTTATTTTATTTTATTCTAAAATAAAAAATGAAATCTCAAATCTGAAATCTTCAAGTATTAGCATTTTGGGTAAGTAACACACAACCTGAATATAGCAATGAGAATTAGTGACCTATGACTATAGGTAGTAAACCAGAGTGTATATTCCAGAGAAAGAAATACTCATGGTTTGATTTCATAATAGCGTAAAGGTGGGTAAAACTAAGTTAATGGATTAGAAGTTGGAAAGGTCATTTTTTTGCAGGAGGAGGTAGGGACTACGCGAAAGCATGGGGCAGCTTCTCATTACTGGTAGTGTGCTATTTCTTGATTTGAGCTCTGTTTTATAGGAGTGTTCAGCTTTTAAACCTTTAGCTAGCAGTACAGTTATGGTATGTATAGCTTTATGTAAGCATATTATGCTTCAATTAAAAAAACTCTGTTGTATATTGTAATAAATTATTATTATTATTATTATTATTAGAAAAGGCTGGAGTGTGACTAGAAAGAATGTATAGAACTTCGTATGGAAACACCATTTCCTAGAAAGATCTTTTCTCATGAGAGAGTGGTTTGATGAAAACATTTTTTTTTCTTGGCAAATGCAAGATTCTTCATAATATCATCCAACCTACACTTAAAATGCAGTTTTATGCAAATATAATAAAAGAATCAAATGTATCTATGTGCATTTTGTTTGTTTTGTTTTCTTTGCCAGAGTGTGAGTTCCTGCCAGAAAAGGCAGAGAGAGAGAGAGAGAGAGGGAGAAGAGAAAGCACCACCCCCATGGGGAATGGTCCCCCCATGATACCTTCTCTACTTCTCTCTCCAAGGTTTTGGGCATGCATGTGCATATGCTCAGTTTGTTTCTCAAGTGGCCGGGTCTGGCACTTGAACCACACAGCTGACCATATGGGATTTGGCTGCCTTAGTCATCAGGCCATGGAGATGGCCCTCAACTATGTTTTGATATTCCATTCTTTTCTGAGCCTACTGTTTAATTGGTATTTGGGGACAACTTTAGGCATGAGAACAAACCCATTTGAAAGGAACACTTTGGTCTTGTAGTTTTTCTCATAGAAGTCTAAGCAGGCATGAGTCATTTTCTAGCACTAGTTGAGTATTTTGGAATACTCTGGGACTGTGTGGTCATATTTTTAGAGCATTTAGAAAGAAAAAGTATAGCACAAAAATGACAGCGTTAATAACGTACCAGTAATACAGTAAGAATACACTAATGATTTTTACCAAAGTGTTTCTTTTATTAGTGAAGTGTTTTCAGTCCTATTGTCATGATCTTAGCTTCATTGCTGTATACATAGACTTATGCATTAACTTTTAAAATAGTGGTTACTTCAATTTTGCTTTTCTCCTCTTCCTCTAATTTCAACCGCACAATATTGTAGAAATGAAACTCCCAAAGACCAACTTTGGCGATGTCGTTACTCTGATCAAAAGCTATCAGTTTTCCCCTTTGACTACTAAAATGAAAACCCAACATTAAATTGTTTTTCGGTAGCCACTCTGTTCCCAACATATTTCTAAAATGCTTATTTCCCACCTCTGACCTGCATTGTATGTGTTCTCTAAACAAGATTTCTTTTGCTAATTTTTGGATAAATAATGAATCTGAATGTAATAAACTTATCACTTCTAACTGAAATTTGATTCCTTTTTCCAGGACCAGCTCCGATGCTGCCTCTTCCATGCAGCCTTATTGCAGTATCCTTAGAAAGTTGTACATTCTCTCCTTTCAGCTAGTGTTGCTCAGGCTGTGTACACAGTTGTTCAGATATGTCATATACCTCCAATTAAATTGTTACCGTGTTTTTAACAATATCCTACTTACCTGTGCCACCTACTACACAGCTTTATACGTGGTAGGGACTCTACAAATATTAACTTATGGATGATAAATGAGCAAGTTAGAGGAACTTATATTAAGCAATAGAACTAATTTAAGCTCTAGTATTGTAATAATAGATCAGAGAATACTCAGACTAAATGATACTATTACTATTAATGATACTATGCAGAAAAAGCCAAAGACTACTCCATTTTTGATTTATAAGCTTGCTTTACTCTGCTCTGAAGGTGTTGCCTTTAAAATATAAAATATTCTTATTTTTTAAAAAATTATTTATTTTATTAATTATTATTATTTTAAAAGTTTGTTATAGGGTATACATGCTCACCAGAGAAAGAAAGATATAGAGGGAAAGTGAGAAAGTAAGCCATATGGTTCAGGACTTCAGCCATGGTTGGTGATGAGGGAGTCCAGCACTTTAACCACCATGCCACCTGCTGGAAATGTTTTTCAATGCACTGTATTTCAGATTTCTTTTAAATCCATAAACTTACATTTACTGATTTTAAAGAGATGTGTATTTTGGGAATTTAAAGAGATATTTCAATGTATACTATAGCATCAAAAACTTCAGGAAAAGAACTGATTAACTCTGCCCAATAGAAGGAGGTAGATACTGAAAAACTTATCAAACTCCTCACCTAGGAGGAGACATACGTTTGGTGTAGGAGGAGAAAGTGGAGTGTTCAGGGCAATAAAGCTTAGAAGTGTGGTCTAGGTAGAGAAAAGAACAAGGCCAGGCCAGAACAGGGAGAAAAACACGTAAAATTAAAAAATGTTTAACTTACACTTCTCTGTCTAAGTTTGTGTTAGGCTCTTTAGACTTCTCTCCCTCTCTCTCGCTCCAGCAATATTCATCAATTGCATTTTCTCACCCTTAACTGCATCACTTATATGTTCTGTATTTTTCTTTTTTAAAAATTTATTTATTTTACATTCATTCATGGAACATCATCACAGCATACAAAATGCAATTTCTCATTGGGAATGCACTGTAAAGAGGCTTCATCATGCATGTTATCATCAACAAATAACTTTCCATTTCTTCTTAAATGCTTATATATATTATTCCCTATTTCTTTTTAAATTTAATTTTATTTATTATTATAACCTTTTTTATATTACATTGAATCACATATATCTTTTTTCTCCTTTTTATTTTTAATTAATTAATTAATTAATTTGCATTCATTCACTGAGCATTGTCACAGCATACAAAATGTGATTTTCCATCCAGAATGTACTGCATAGTGGCTTAATCATACATGTTATTGTCAATAACTTTTCATTTCTAGTTTCATAAATATATATTTATGATATATATATATATACTTGTGAGTACATGTTTGATTTTAGGCACAAAACTCTAAGTAAAATGAATATACAATAAGGTAGCACCTAGCTGACCTTAATGACCTATGGTCATTAAATTGGTATTTTTCAGTATATTTTTTAATTTCAAGAAAATCAGTTTTAGCTTTGATAAATCAAAGAAATGCTAAGGAACTTTGCTTAAAACTTAAAGTCAGGAAACAGGTTATTATTCTGGTCATATAGTAAGTACATGAACTCATTGGCAGCTCAAGACAGGACAAAAATCCTTAACACTGGAAAACAAAGAAAGACTAAAAGAAAATCAGCAATGTTTTAGTAAAAAGTCATAAAATTCTATTTTGCCAGTTCAGTCTCATGTACTTAATCTATCTTCTGTTGTTGTTATATCCTCCTGATTAAAATCTGGGCTATAATATTTAACTCCAGACTTGTCTCTATGATTAAGTTGGCCATTTTCTTAGTTTTTGAACTCTTCCCAGTGGGTTTCTTTCTTTCTTTTTTTTTTTTTTTAAGTGGTTTTTGCTTATAGGGTATGTGAGCTCACCAGAAAGACAGAGAGAGACAGAGAGACAGAAAATGAGAAATCACCCCCTGGAGGGATCGCCATGCCACAATCCCTTCTCCTCCATTCTCTTCTTGTGATCTTGGACACACACCTAGTGCGAGTTTAAGCCACTGGGTCTGGGACTCAAACCACAGTCTACTACATGGGAGTCCAGTGACATAGCCATTATGCTAACTGCTGGTCTCAGTTTTTGAACTCTTATACTGTATGTCTGTATTCAGTTTTTCTGGTATAGCACTCCCTGCAGAACTTCTTGGAGATCTGGTCTGGTGTTGATAAATTCAGGTTTTCTCTATCTGAGAATGTTCTTGTCTTTTCTTCCCATATGAAGGATAATCTTGCTGGGTACAGAATTATAGGTTGAATTTGCTTTTCCCTTAACACTTTGAATATATTTTTCCATTCTTTCCTCTATTGCATTGTTTCTGATGAGAGGTCTGCTGTCAGCCTGATGGGATAATCCTTTGTAGGTAACTTGATATTTCTTTCTTGCCAATCTTAGTATCTTGTCTTTGTCTGTGGTTTTGGTTAGTCTGGCTATACTGTGCCTTAGAGAAGATCTTCTTGCATTGATCCCATTTGGGGTCCTTTGTATTTCTTGGGACTGGATCTTTGAATGCCTAAGTTTGGAAAGTTTTCTTGCAGGATTTCATGGAATAGATTATCAATGCCCTTATGAGTCTTACCCTTCAGGGATACCAAATATCTGGATGTTTGGCTGTTTGATGGTATCTAGTACTTCCTGAATATTATTTTTTTTGGGGGGGAGGGCAATTTTCTCAGTCTATGTGGTGGATTTTTCTAGGCCAATGATTTTATCTTTAGCATCTGAAATTCTATTTTATGCATGGTCTAGTCTGCTTTTAATACTTTCAAGGGAGTTTTTGACTTCCTGTATTATAGCCTTCATCTCTAACATCTCTCCATTTATTTCTTTTTTATAGTATGTATTTCCTCTTTTAGATTTTGTAAGAATTTCCTCACCTCCTAAAACTCATCAGCTCCTTTCTCCTGCCTCTTCGGCAGTTGATTGTCACTCTTCTCTTCGATCTCTGATTGCTTTGTCACTATGAAAATTCTAAATTCTTTATCTTACATTTCCATGAATTTCATCATACTGTATGAGGATGAATAGGAGTTATTATTTTCTCTTGGAGGAGAGGCATTCTCTTGCTTTACCATATTTCTTGTGACCCTGTAGTAATTTCTAGTTATCTGATGGATGGTGTATTTCTTCCTAATTCCTGAAGTTTAATCTTCAAGAGGCTTGCAGGAGAAGATGATCTGCAATCCCTCTTCTGTTCCATTTTCACTCTTTGTGCATCAGATTCAGTGGGAATAAAGGAATATTCTAATCCTACTCGTCTTCAGATGTTTGGATCCTGTTCAGGTGGACCTAGAGGCTGAGCAGTCAATGAATAAAAATAAAGAAAAAAGAATAGAATTAGAGAAAAGGAAAGAAGAAAAAATAAAATAAAAAGAATAAAAATGATAATAAAAGAACTTTAGATTTTTATTTTAAAAAGTAAAAAATGAAAACCATGCAACATGAAAGTAATATTTCACAGCTGAAATTCGGGATCCAACGGAGGATGGGCCTGGGCTTGTGACTTTCCTAAAAGAGTGGGGAAAGGCATCCATTAGCACTATAAAGAAGGGGCTTGTGAGCCCAGAAGAATACTTTACCTTGAAAAAGAAAAGAAAAAAGAAAGAAAAGACAGAGAGAAATGGAGAGGAGACAGAAGTAGCAGACAAAAGTAACTCTTTGCACTAGAAATGAATATGGAGGGAGAAGTCTTAGCATAAAATCTTCATTTTGGTCCCTGAAAGTAATATTTCACTGCTGAAGTTTGGGATCCATCTGAGGCATCACTTATAAATTCTATGCCTTGGCCTATTACTTTTCTCTGCTTTGAATGACCATATACCTCCCACAATCTCCTCACTTCTTTCATTTGCATGATCCTTATTTATCTTTGTAACTCAGTTATTTCTTCTTTCAGAAAAACTTCCCTATAACCAAAAGTAATGCTTTAATAATTCTGAATAATTATGCTTTTCATTTTATTAATCAGATTGTGCATCACTGTTTCTTGAAAATTTAAAAGCAAAATCACAAACCTAGAAAAAGTTTGAGATTTTAGAACTTCTAGCTGGGCAGATTGGTGAAAGTTTTCTTTTGCATAAAGTCAGTTTATAAAAACTTGGAGAGATTATTGTTTTATAAAAAGCCCAAAATCTCAACAAAAGGCCACATGGCATACAAAGAAACTGGGAAACATGCCACAATCAATAAGACAAAATAATTCTCCAGAAACCAATTCTAAATAAATGCAGATATTTGAACTACTTAACAAAGAATTTAAGATAACAATTTTTAAAATTCTCAGTGAGCTAAAGTTGAACACAGATGACTAAAGAGAAATTTTTTGAAAAATTGAAAAAAATGAGTGTTTTAACCAGGAGATGGAAATTTTAAAAAGAATCAAACAAAAAATTTGGAGTTGAATAATGCAATAATGAAACTAAAAAATTTACTAGAGGAGTTTAAGAACAACATTAATCAAGAAGAAAGAGTAAGTAAATTTGAAGACAGGTTTAAAATCATCAAGTTCGAGAAGCAAAAAGGAAAATGAATGCATGAGAATGAATAGCGCCCAAGAGACTTAAAAGATACCATCAAGTATACAAATATTTGCATTGTGGAAGTTTTAGAAAGATAGTAGAGAGAAAAGAAGGCACAGAGTGTATGGGAAGAAATAATAGCCAAAAACTCACTAATTTGAGAAAAAGAAAAGGCATACAAATTCAGAAAACTCGACACATTTAATCATAAATTCAAAGAGAATAAGAAGTATCATCATTAAAGAAAAGGAATCTTGAAAGCAGCTCAAGAAAAATGATTTATTACATGAAATGGTGATTCTATAAGATAATGAGTTTTTTTTTGCAGGAACCTAGCAATTTAGAGGATCTGGGATAATGTATTCAAAGTGGTGGGAAAAAACAAAACCCTGTCAGCATGTCAACTATGTGCAGCAAAACTATCCTTAGAAAGGAGAAACAAAGACTTGCTTAGATAATCAAAATATAAGAGCATTTGTTACCAGTAGATATGCCCTACAGGAAATGCTAAAGTGAGTCTACAGGTAGACACGGATACTAGCCAGCAACAGAAGCCCATAAAAATATAAAATAAAACTCACGCCGGGCGCGTGTGTGTGTGTGTGCCCAAGATCCCGAGAGGAGAATGGAGAAGGGATTGTGGTGCGGTCATCCCCCAATATATAATTACCTGGTAAAAATAAACACATGGAAAAAAATAGTAACCTACATAATTGCAATTTCTAGTGCCTAAATACACCTAATTCTTGTAAAGAATTTAAAAGATAAATACACACACATACACACACATACATCTCTGTTAATTTTCATTATTTTATTTAACTTTATTTGTTATTATTATTATTGTTTTCCAGTTTGATCAGAGAGAGAGGGAGGGAAAGTGAGAAAGCAAGCCAACAGGTCCAGAACTTGAACAACAGTGGAACATGTGTGAGTCCAGTGCCTTTAACCACCACGCCAACTGCCTTTCTCCCTTTTTTTTTTTTTAAAGAGAGATTTTTGCTATAGGCAGTGTGTGCTAATCAGAGAGATAGGAAGCGAGAAATCACTGCCCCCCAGGGGTATGACCACGCCACAATACTGTTGCCTCTATCCGCCCCCCCCCCGCCAGGATTTTGAGCATGCATGCACACATGCCTGGTGTGACTTTCAAGCCACCTGGTATGGGACTCCAACAGCAGTTGACTATGTGGGAGTCGAGTGATGTAGCCTTTACACCATCTGCTGGTTCCATCACATCTAGGTTGATGAGTATGTCATGTATAACATGTGACATCAGCAACGTAAAGTATGGGAAACTGAATTATGAAGGAATAGAGTTTTGGAGCTCAGATGACAATACCCTCAATGCACAGGCCTCAGAATTGTTTCTCTCTGACCTTCCTGCCCTTTTGTCTCTCATCCTGAATTCTGCCCCGAGACAAAGCACAGAATCTAGAATCCCTTTTTGGAAGGTCATAGAAACTAGAACCCCTTTGCCTAAAGCCTCTCTGAAACCTAAAAATGCTACTGTAGCTTCCTCCTACATTTCTGTGTAAGAGTGGGACATAAAGAAATTCTCTGACCTACTTTGTCTGATAGTAGATAAAGAACAAGACCCTCATTGCAGAGGTGTCCACCTCATTCCTGGGAAGAAGAAACGATGCATACAAAGGCCATGAAAAATCTAAGCAGATAGATTTTGCTAGGTTTCCCTATTCAGTCTATTCTCATCATCTCATACTGCTTTTGTCTATGCACATAGATGATGTCCCTGCTTCATCAAATCATAAAATCGGATAGCTTCTCTTGTATCTATGGGTCTTCAATACAAAGGTTTCCGTATACATATGCATACTTTAAATAAATTTGCATGCCTTTTCTCTTATTAATCTTATATCGTCAGTGATTTTCAGTGAACCACAGAGGCAGAATTCTTTTGCCCCAACATATACAATTAAAGTTATCAGTTTAAAAGAAATTGTTATAACTTTAAAATGTCATGTGCCATCACAGTGGTAATAATAAAGAAAATGTTTACAGGATATACACACACAAAATAAAACAAAATTAAAGTCACTCCGAGAAAAAAGAAGGGACAGAAAAGCTCCAAAGCTTACAGAAATCTATTATTAGAATGTCATAGTAAACCTTTCTCTATTAGTAATTATTTTAAATATGAATTGATTAAACGCCTCAATCAGAAGACATGAATTTGCTGAATAGATTTTAAAAAGGATATTCAACATATGCTATCTACAAGAGGATTAAATTAGATCAAAGGGCACACATACTATACCCAGCAAGATTATCCTTAATATGGGAAGAAAAGATAAAATCATTCTCAGATAAACAAAACACGAAAGAATTTAGCAACACCAGACCAGCTCTTCAAGAAGTTCTGAAAGGAGTGCTTTACCAGGAAAACTAAAGACACACAGACAGAAATAAGAGAACAAAAATAAACCAAGAAAATGACCAACTTAATGCTAGGGACAAGAAATATCAATAATAACGTTGAGTGTTAACTTCCAGAATTTAATTGGATGATTGGACCACAACAACACTGCAAATTCAACAGAACAGAGATTAATTACATAAGACTGAACTGGTGAAGTAGAATTTTATGACTTTTGAGTAAAACATTACTGATTTTGTTTTTACTGTGCTTTGTTTTCCCAATGCAAAGATTTTGGTTCTTTTGAGCTGTTGATACATTCAGCAATTTATTAAATTTTTTTTTTCTTCTTGTTTGTTTGTTTTTCCAATGGAAGCATAAACTTTTCTCCCTTCCTGACCCCTCTGGAATTGGAAAATATCTAGAAATATTTTTATTTTGTGGCAGAATGGTTATTTGCATAAGTTCAATAATGCCTGTTACCCTGAATCAGAAATTGGAAATACTTGTTATTGATGGCTTTGACTGGAATGTCATATCTGAAGATTAAACCAGAAAACTATGGAACTAAGGTTGATCTCAAGTAAGCCAACAGAAGCTCTTGAAAGATGGTCTGGCACCGTAAACCGTTCTGCCTGGCAGAGAGGATTAGAGAAGCCATATGAAAGAATTTGTATCATAAAATAACGTGGACATTTCCAGCCCAGCATTGTAATCAGTAGAGATTACAAAAGAGCAACCACAACCAGAGGATTATATTGAGGAAGACTTTGAAGGAAGAAAAAAAGACTGATCGTTGCTAGCAGATGGTTTATCACAGAATACTTGGTAGGCAGAGCTGAGTTGGGAAGGTTCATAAGTGAATTGTGTGCTGGGTGTTTGCTTGGCAATAGTTTAAGTAAATGTAAATGTTGTCTCAAAAATATTTAAAACCATTTTGTCTCTGTTGTTATAGAGTCACAAACAAAATTATAACAAATATTTCACAAATTATCTTTAAAATTCAGTTTTTTGACATTTTGAAAGTTGTTTATTAACTGTCAAGAACTATGACATATATGTAAAGTAAATGTGGGAAAACATAAAAATAAATAAATAAACTATGCACGATTAAAAAAGGGCACACATAGGCTTAAAGTAAATGAATAGAAAGAAATATTCTCTACAAATGGTAACAAAAATCAGGGTGGCAAAAGAAAAAATTAACTTTAAGTTAAAAACTGTTGCAAGATACAGAGGTTAATGTATGTTTATTATGTAATAATAAAAAAGATCAATTCGCCCAAGATGATATAGCAATTATAAATACATGGAAAACCAAATATCAGAGCTTAGAAATATATGACATAAATATTGACAGAATTGGAATGGAAATAATAATAATAGCATTACTGGAAATAAAACCAGGAGACCTTAATTCTCCACTTTAAATAACAGGCCATCCAGACGGAATACCAGTGAGAAAGCAGAGGACTTAATCAATATCATGAACGGTCTGGACGCACCAGGCATACAGAACACTCCACTCTAAAACAGCAGAATCAACGTTCTTAAGTGCACATAAAGCGTTCCCCAGGACAGCTCACTAGTTAAGTCACAAAATATTCTTACTGAATTTTTAAAATATTGAAATTATATAAAATATCTTTTTAGATAACAATGGGATGAAACTGGAAATCAATAGCAGAAGGAAAGCTGCTTCAAATATATGGAAATAAACAACATACTCAAACAAAATGGGTCAAAGAGGAGATTAAAAAGAGAGTGCCTCAGGGCTGATGAAAACAGGAGTACAACAGAACAAACTGGAAGGTGGTGGTGGTGCAACATGCTAAGAGAAATGTATAGCTTTAGTTGCTGACGCTGAAAAACAGAAGAAATCTCTCAAATCAATCACCTTTCCTTATACCTCAAGGAACTAGGAAAAAAACATAGAGGTGTAAGAAAAAAAAATGTAGAATATAGCAGAGGTAAATGAAATAGAGAGTAAGGAAAACGATAGACTTTTGAAATAAACAAAATCGAGAAACACTTAGGTAGATCAACTTAGAAAAAAAGGTAAAACTCAAATAAGTAATATCACCAATGAGAGGGAATAATAAAACTGATAAACAACATTAAAACAAATGGAAAATTCCTGGACCAGATGGCTTCACTGGCAAATTCTACCAAGCATGTAAAGAAAAATCAACACCAATCATCTTTAAAATTTTTGAAGAAATTGAAAAGAAATGAACACTTCTGAGTGTATTCCATATGATCATCATTAACCTGATACCAAGACCTAAGCCATTACAAGAAAATAAAACTATAGAATAATCTCTCTTATGAATTCTGATGCAATACTTCCTAACAAAATATTAGCAAGTGGGATTCAACAATGTGTGAGAAAACTATACACAATAAACAAGTGGGATTTATTTCTATGAATGAATGGTTTAACATATAAAAATTTAAAAAATCAATGTAATAGGTCACATTAACAAAATGGATGACAAAACCATGTAATCATTTCATTTATACAAAAAAGCAGTTGACAAAATTCAACATCCTTTCATGATAAAAATACAAAGTAGGAACAGGGGAAAACTACCTCAACATAAGAAAGTCCATCGCTAATGTCATTCTTGATGGCGGAAGGCTGAAAGGTATTCCTTTAATATCAGGAACGTGACAACTATGCACACTCTAATAACTTATATTCGACATAGACCTGGAAGTCATAGTGAGAAAAAATAAACAAGGAAAAAAGAAGTAAAAGTATCTGTGTTCACAGATGACATGATCTTGGAAGACTCTGAAGATTTCACACAGATGCCAAAAAAAGTTTAGAATTTATAAGCAAATTTAATAGAATTTCAGTACAAAATTGATACACAAAAATCAGTTGCATTTCAATGTACTAACAATAAACATTTTCCATAAACAATAACATCAAAAAGAATACAATAGTCAAGAATACATCAAACCAAGGAGTTGAAAGACTTGTACACTGACAACTACAAAATATTGCTGAAAGAAATTAAAGAAGACACAAATGGGAAGCTCCTGTGTTTCTGGATTGTAAGACTTACTGTGGTGAAGATGTTAGTGTAGTCACATGTCACATGATAATGTTTCAGTCACCAATGACTGTATGTATTACAGCAGTGGTCCCACAAGATTCTAATGGAGCTGGAAAGCTTTTCCCTTTTTATTTTTTATTTTTGAGAGAGATTTTTGCTATAGGAGCATGTGCTCTCTGGAGAAAGAGAGAGAAACAGACAGAAAGAGAGAAATCACCCTCCAGGGAATGGCTACACCACAATACCTTCTCCTCCATCTCCTCTCAGGATCCCGACATGCATGCACACATGCCCAGCATTGAGTTTCAAGTTTCCAGGTCTGGGACTTGAACCATGGTCAGCTTCGTGGGAGTCCAGTGACATACCCACTATGCCATCTGCTGATCCCGTAGCTGGAAAATTCCTATTGTCTAGTTATATTATGGCCATTATAGTGCCATATCACAGTACATTATTCACGTTTGTGCTCGTGTTGGTGAAAGCAAACCTACGGCACTGCCAGTCTTACAAAAGTATAGAACATACAAGTATGTATAGGATGTAATGCCTGATAACAATAATAAAAGAGTAAGTTTGTGATTTGTGTTATTTGCTATAGTATACCTTTTATGGTTATTTAGTGTATGCTTCTACTTATAAAAAAATTTTATTGTAAGACCCTGTTAGGTCACAGCAACCTCATACATCTCTAAGTTTACTATGACTCTCGATTGTATGATATTCTGCTATGCTTAATAAAAACTCAAGTTTTTTTAAAAATAAATTATGGCCTTGAGCATAAAAAAATCCATTGCCGCTGTTGCCAACAAGAGGCCACATCAATTGATTTATCTAGAAACAAACGCGATTAAGGACAGGGACCAGCAGATAGTGTAGTGGTTACATCACTGGACTACTACACGGCCAACAGCAGTTTGGGTCCCCAACCTGAGGGCTTCAAAATCATACAGGGCAGCCTCCTTGAGTCATAGGTTTGCTGGAGACTGCAACCAGGTTGGTGCCGGAACCATGTTTCAAAACCAGTATGACAATGATGTCACTGTTTGGAGTCCTCAGGGCAGGATTCATCAAATTAAATATGCTATGAAAGCTGTTAAGCCAGGTTCAGCCACAGTTGGTCTGAAATCAAAGACCCATGCTATGTTGGTTGCACGGAAGAGGGCATAGTCAGAGCTAGCTGTTCATCAAAAAAATATTCTCCATGTTAACAACCATATTGGTATCTCAATTGCAGGGCTTACTGCGGATGCTGGAGTGTTAGGTAATTTTGTGCACCAAGAGGGTTTAGATTCCAGATTTGTATTTACTAGACCACTTCCTGTGCCTCAGCTTATATCTCTAATTGGAAGCGAAACAGATACTAACATAACGATATGGCCTGAGACCATATGGGGTTGGGCTGCTCATTGCTGGTTATAATGATATGGGCCCTCACATTTTCCAAACTTGGCCATTTGCTAACTATTTTGACTGCAGAGTTATGTCTATTGGAGCCCGTTCTGTCAGCTTGTACTTACTTGGAGAGACATATGTCTGAATTGATGGACTATAATATAAATGAACTGGTTAAACATGGTCTGTGTGCCTTAAGAGAGACTCTTCCTGCAGAGCAGGACCTAACTACAAAGAATATTTCCATTGGAATTGTTGGTAAAGACTTGGAGTCTACAATCTATGGTGATGATGATGTGTCTCCATTCCTGGAGGGCCTTGAAGAAAGACCACAGAGAAAGGCACAGCCTGTCCAACCTGCTGATGAACCCGCAGCAAAGGCTGATAAACCCACAGAAAAGGCTGATAAACCAATGGAACATTAAGTGATAAACTTGTCAATATGTGTATTATGAAACATATAAGAAAGCAGGAACACATGATTACAATGATGATGACAGTAACTATACTTTGAACCAAAAGATACAGAGTGCTAGAATAGTATAGGAATCAGCTTAGATGTGGCTCTTTTCCAAGCAGCCTCACCATATAATAAAGAGCATTTTTTAAAGGGTCTATGTAATTGTTTTCTTGAAAGCATATCTATCTGTACTAATGTTTTTACACAAAGAATATAGTGTCTTCGCAATTTTTTTTGAGAGTTTTTTTATTTATTTATTTTTAATTTTTTTAAATTTTTGCTATAGGGTGCATGTGTTTGCCAGAAAGAGAGACAGAAAGTGAGAAATCACTTTTCGGGAGTGGGGGGTGGGGTGGGGTTGGGGTGGCCACGCCGTAATCCCTTCTCCTTCATTTTCTTCTCAGGATCCAGGGCACACATTCACATGCGCCTGGTGTGAGTATAAGCCACCTGGTCCAGGACTTGAACCGTGGTTGACTACATGGGAGTTCAGTGACATAGGCATTACGCCAACTGCTGGTCCCAGTGCCTTTGCAATTTTAAAGACAACTGTAAAATGAAAGTATTTCACCTCTGGTAAAGAAAAAAAAAAAAAAAAAATCACACAGGGCACTTTTCGTGCATGCCCAAGGAAGAAAATGGAGGAGAAGGAATTGTAGTGTAGCCATCCTCTTGGGGGTGTGATTTCACACTTTCCCTCTCACTGTCTCTGTCTCTCTCTCCCCAGCAAGTGTACACACTCTAAGGTAAAACCTTTTTAAAAAATAAGAAGTAAGGACTATAAAGGTGGAAAATCACCTTCTATTTTAGTTATAATCTTGAAAACAAGAACAAAATGAGGGAAGCTGTTTAAGGATCTGATTTGTTGAAGGCAATGAGACTAACAAAAATTCCAGAAAGTCCTATGTCAGATATGGAGGAACTTCTAGTTACTTTGATTGAAGGCTAGACACAGAGGCACCATGATGATTATGGATGAAAGTTTGTTTGTGATATTGACAGTTTGTTTTTGATGTTGAAACAAAAAGCTGAATCTGACTGCAATTTCAAGTTGCTGCTAGCTCTGCATGGACTGAGGAATTCAAGAATTATTATTTATTACATAATGTGAAAGTGAGGGGCAAGACGGTGAGGGCTTATGTGAAAGCAGCTGAAGAATTTTTGGAAACTCTAGATAATAGATAATATTTATAGTTTGTGTAGGTATGCTGTAGGCTTGCATAAATACACTTTATGATGTTTGCACAATGACAAAACTAGATAATGACTTATTTCTTAAAACATATCCCTATTTGGCCAAAAGTTGGGACTGAGGTTAAGGTAGTTGGATCTCACATGGCTGACTACATGGTTCATGTTCTAGACCTGGCAGCTTAAAATATGTTTGTGTCCGCATGTCCAAAATTCCAAGAGAGAAATGGAAATGGGAGAAATATTTGCAGATTGTATATGTGATAAGGGGTTAATATTGAAAATATGCTAAGAAATCTCATAACTATACAGCAACAAAAAAAAACATAAAAAATGGGTGAAGGACTTGAATGAACATTTCCTCAAATATCATATATAAATCAGTTTTATATATTATATATACATTTTTAGTAAGTATGTGTGCATGCTTACTAAAAATCTAAAGAGGAAAATGGAGGAGAAAGAATTGCAGCATGCTCATAACCCCACAGGGAGTGAGTTCTTTCTTTCTCTCTGTCTCTCTCTCTCTCTCCAGAAAGCACATACACCCTATAGAAAAATAAAAACAGGAGCCAGCAGGCTGTATAGTGGTTAAGGGTTTTTTTTTTTTTGGAGAGGTTTTTGCTATAGGGCACGTGCGCTCGCCAGACAGACAGAGACAGAGAAACAGAAAGCGAGAAATCACCCCCCAGGGGGGATGGTCATGCAGCAATCCCTTCTCCTCCATTCTCCTCTCAGGATCTTGGGCACGCACACACATGCACCCAGCGTGAGTTTTAAGCCACCGGGTCTGGGACGCGAACCACGGTCAACAACGTGGGAGTCCAGCGACATAGCCATTATGCTAACTGCTGGTCCCCCGAGATCTCATTCCATTTTTATCAGTGAAAAAGTATCCGACCCTTTTCAACCGCTACTTACACACACACACACACACACACACACACACACACAGAGTTCC